>NW_008343973.1:2771235-2796355 GCF_000622305.1 Nannospalax galili | reverse complement strand
CTGTGGTCATTTAACACTGGGAATACTTTGGTCCAGGCTCTTCTGGCTTTCATAGTTTGCACTGAAAAGTCAGCTGTGATCCTAATGGTTTTTCCTTTATATGTGACTTGTTTTTCTTTTGCAGCTTTCAGTATTTTCTCTTTGTTTTGTACATTTAGTGTTTGTACTTTGATGTGCCGTGGAGAATTTCTTTTCTGGTTCTGTCTATTTGGTGTTCTATATGCTTCTTTGTTTTGTATGGGCATGTCTTCCTTTAATTTTGGGAAATTTTCTTCTACAGTCCTGTTGAAGATCTGTTCCATACCATTATGTTGAGATTCTTCTCCTTCTTGTATGCCTATGATTCCTAAGTTTGGTCTTTTTATGGTGTCACACAATTCCTGCATATTCTATTCTTGTGTTTTCTTAAATTTTTCATAATTTTTGCTTGAGTGGTCTAGTTTGTCCACCCTATCTTCCAGTCTTGATATTCTTTTTTCCATTTCATTCATCCTATTGGTGAGGCTTCCTTCTGTCTTTTTACATTGACTGAGTGTTTCACTTCCTTCTTCATTTCAGCCTGAGTATTCTTCAATATTTCTAACTTCTGAATTCATTCAGAAGTTTATCCCTATCTTCCTTCAGTTCTTTGATTTCTTTGTTTGTGTGTTCTTTAAACTCACTGAATTCTTTTATCATGTTTATAATTGTTCTTTTGAATTCCATGTCCTGTGTTATCTCTAGGGGCTTCTCATTGTACTCCTTTAGAAGACTATTGGTACTTGGTTGGGATGTATTATTTTGTTTTTTCATGTTATTATTTTTTTCTCTGTGACTTTGATATGTGGATTTCTTTTATAGTTTCTGATTCTTGTGTGAGACTCAAACCTTCCTTTGTTAAGTTTAGGTCTGCTTCTTTTTGTAAACTTTTTGTGCCTTTGTGTTTTACTTGTTGGGCATGAAAAGCTGGTTGGTCTAGGCTTCAGATTCTCTCTTTTGATTTTATATTGGAGTGGCCAAATTGCTTTGTCTTCAGGAGTTCCCACAGAGGCCCAAGTGAGATGAGGCTCATATGCTCTCAGGCTTTCTCCTAAGGTCTGGATCCCTCCAGGAAAGATGCTGTCCTCAGGAATTTGGGGGCTGGGATGGCCTGGAAGCAGGGCTCAGGAAAAATGCTGGTCTCAGGAAGCAAGGGAGGAGGGGATGGGAAGAGGCCCTGAGGGCTCCTGGGGACTACTGGGAGGAGATGGATTGGTCTGAATGCAAAGGATCAGGAAACAGTGGGGATTCTGGGCCTAGAGGTCAGTCCAGGAATCTGCAGTTCTAAGACAAGAAATGGGCCAGTACCCAGGCTAGGAGGGAAGCTGGGAGGGTGAATGAGGCTGGGGGTGTCAAGGCACTGCGGGCCAGGGGACCCACCCAGGAGAGATGCTAACACCAGGAAGCTGGTGGCTGAGCTGACCAGGGAAGCAAAGGTAGGTGGGGGTGAGACCAGGTCCAGAGGGCTCCTGGGGACTACTGGGAGGAACTGTGTTGGTCTGGATGCAAAGGATCAGGAAGCAGTGGTTGCTCTGGGCTGAGAGGTTAGCCCAAGTGTCTGGGATGCTAAGACAAGAAATGGGCCAGTACCCAGGCTAGGAGGAGAGAGGTAGTGGGGGAGTTGGGAGGGTGAAAGTGGCTGGGGGAGTCAAGGTGCAATGGGCACCTCTGGACTTACTCAGGAAAGGTGCTGGCACCAGGATGCCAGAGGCTGTGCAGCCCAGGGAAGCAAAGGGAGGGTGGGACCAGGCCCAGAGGGTTCCTGGAACCATGAAAGGTGCTGGCAAAGGTGCTGGCACCAGGATCCCAGAGGCTGTGCAGCCCAGGGAAGCCTTATTTATTATTTGTATTTTATGTGTATGAGTGTATTGCCTGCATGCATAAAAGTGTATCTGTGTTGTGCGATATCTGCAGAGGCCAGAAGAGGGTGTTGGATTTCCTGGAGCTGGAATTATGGACAGTTGTTCATTGCCATGTGGGTGCTGAGAACTGAACCTGGGTCCTCTGCATGAGCAGCCAGTGTTCTTAACCACTGAGCCATCTCTATAGCCCCCTTGACCTCTGAGTTAAAGAATGAATAGGAGTTTTATGTGCAAGACATGGAGGAGAAAAGATCTCAGAGGTGTGGGAACAGGAGAGAGGGGTGGACACCTAGCTAGTGCAGAGTAGGCAAGGAGAATGGCAGCAAAGGAGGCAATGGCCGAGCATGGATGAGACCATGCAGGGTCTTGGATGGGCATCACCGGTGGAGGGTTTTTTAAAAATATTTTATTATTTTTATTTTATGTGTATGAGTGTATTGCCTGCATGTATGTGCATGCACCTGTGTCATGAAATGCTGTGGAGGTCAGAAGAGGGCTTCGGATTCCCCTGGAACTGGAGTTAAGGATGGTCATAGCCGCCATGTGGGTGCTGGGAATTGAACCTGGGTTCTCTGCAAGACCCGTCAGTGCTCTTAACCGCTGAGCCATCTCTCCAGCCCCATCAGTGGGGGATTTTAATAACAGAAAGGAAGAAGAAAAATAAATTTTCTTTCTTGTCTTGACTTGGGACTTTTGCTACAACATTCTGATTTTATTCCAAGTAAAATGGGAACTTCTGAGAACTTTCAAAATGGAGGTCTATGTTCCAATCCAAGTTTCTGAAAGCTCACTGGAGATGTTATATAGAGAACATATCATAAGGGAACAAGGATAGGATTAGAAAGACCAGTATGATGCTTTATTCCATGTTTCACCTTGCCTGGGCAAAGGAATGCCCACATAGTTGGCAATACAGCACTTCTGGGTCTGTATGCAATGGTGTTTCCAGAAGAGATTAGCATTTTAATCCATACAGTGAGGGATGAGGATCCATTATTGCCAATGTGGATGGGCATCACCTACTCAGTGGAGGGTTTTAATAACAGAAAGAAAGAAGAAAAATGAATTTGCTTTCTTGAGTTGGGACACCTGTCTCCTCTTCACCTGCCCTTGGAAACTAGAACTCCCCGTTCTCAGGCCTTTGGACTTAGACTGAAACTCATACCATTCATTGCCCTGGTTGTCAGACTTTGAGCTTGAATTAAAATCACATCAACAGATTTCCTGTTCTCCAACTTGCTGGTGTCAAATCGTGGTGCTTCTCAGATTTCATAACTGAACGAAACAATCATAATCTCTCTCTGTCTCTGTCTCTCTGTCTCTCTCTGTCTCTCTTTCTCTGTCTCTCTCTCTGTCTCTGTCTCTGTCTCTCTCTCTCTCTCTCTCTCTCTGTCTCTCTCTCCCCATATGTGTGTTTACACTTCTTCTGCCTGTTTGTTCCGTTCATCTATTGGTGATTATAGAGCCTCCTTACTCAGTCCGTGGGTCCAAATGGAAATCCCTGGAAACACCATCACATGCAACTCTCTATGTTATGCTTCTTTGGAGGACCCAAATATGACGAAGTACAAGATGACTGCAGAGGCCCAGCAAGAATCGTGACAGTGTGGAGTGCTGTGATGCAGTGGGGAGAAGGCTTTAGGACTCCCACTAGCGCAGATCGATGAGCTGTGCTGCTCCTGGCTTCTCGAAGTGCCTCTCCTATGATCTGGCTGAGAAGTAAACAGTAAACGAATCCCTGGCATGCTGATGAGAGGAGAGGCGAGTCATCCAAATGGTGAGTGGAAACTGTTTCCTTCCTTTGGGATGAGCTATTGCCTGCCCCCCACGCCCCAGTTCCTTTCCTTTGAGAGCAGGTGCATACAGACATGCCTTTTCTTCGGTTGGTCACTCCATTCCCACTTGCCACTGAGCAGTGGCTCTGTTGTCTCACTTTACATTTTCAGGAACATCCCCATCTTTTACTGCCATTTTCCTGGTAGTCCTTGTGTGTGGTTTTTCAGCAGCCCCCTCCCTTCTTAACCTACATCTGGTTTTCCTTCCAGTACTGATCCCAAGAAGTCCAAAGAACTTGGTGATTAGAAGGTGGAACTGGAGGCAGGAAAAAGATGGAGTGAGGCTGTGAAAATACCCCATTAATAGTAGGAGAAATGTAAATGAAAAACATTTACCATGAGATGCCTTTTACAGCATCTCCATTATTATACTAACAGAAGTAAATTGTATTTTGATTGTGGCTGGTTGAAAACCACATCCTACATGTATGAGGTATATAATCAGCTTAATCAGTTGCTGATCCCAGGACAATTTCATCTCAGTGTATTGGGAGAGTGCAAATAATATAGAGTTTATTCCATTCTTCTTAGTAATTTAAATGTCACTTTGTTAACTGAACTTGAAGACAGATTTGCATTACTTGAATTCAGGGTTTCCAATAACAGTGCCACACTTTTTCCCCTTCTAGTACCAAGACAACAACTTAATATAAAAAGCAAGTGGTTAATTCAAAACACTTTCTTAAATGATTGTCTTTTAGTGCTATGATTTTCTTTTTGGTTTTGGGGAGGGGGGTTATGGTGTCAAATTTGTTTCCAAAATCTTAATAAAAAAGCTGTTTATTATGTTATTGTCCCTCAACTTCCTATCACCTTTATATAATTTGATGATGGCAGAAGTGGGGCTGCAAAGCACACTGTTGCCTGCGGCTTCCCTGGTAGTCATTGCCTGGAAGAGCGCAAGACACAGGCAGCACTCTGGGGATGAAAGGGGGAACTGGCTACTTCCTTTGCTTCCTGTTCCTGCCGAGACTCATCCCCACCCATCACCTCACTTAGGCATCAACAGTTCGTTGCAGTAGTGATAACTGAATTTAATTTGTAGATTTTTTCCAGTATACATAAGAATCAGCATCATCCCATCCTATCAGAGATCCCAGCCCCAGCCTGGAGGCACCCCTCCTCAGAAGCTCTTTAACCTCTAGTTCCCAAAGGAGGAGTTGCTCTTGGCAGATGCTTCCCCTCTCTAATATTTTGGTGGTCGCTTTCAGCTCTTCAATATGTAGTTAACTCTGTGTGTGTGTGTGTGTGTGTGTGTGTGTGTGTGTGTGTGTGCACTCACATGAGGGTGCATGTAGAGACCAGAAGTCTACTCAGGATATCTTCAATTGCTTCTCTGCCTTATTTAAAAAATATATTTAATTTTTTTTATTTATTATTTTTATTTTAGTGCATGAGTGTATTGCTTGCATGTAGATCGGTGCATCCGCGTCATGCAGTGCCCACGGAGGTTAGAAGAGGATGTCAGATCCTATGGAACTGGAGTTACAGATGGTTGTCAGCCACCATGTAGGTGCTGGGAATTGA
Source organism: Nannospalax galili (assembly GCF_000622305.1). Lineage (NCBI taxonomy): Eukaryota > Metazoa > Chordata > Mammalia > Rodentia > Spalacidae > Nannospalax > Nannospalax galili. The sequence continues at coordinate 2,791,113 of NW_008343973.1, read as the reverse complement.
ACCTGGGTCTTCTGTAAGAGCAGCCAGTGCTCTTAACCACTGAGCCATTTCTCCAGCCCCCTCCACCTTATTTTTAAATCAATATGTCTCTGTCTCTGCTTCTCTCTGTGTCTCTGTGTCTGTCTGTCTGTCTGTCTCTCTCTCTTAGTGTGTGTATGTATGTGTGAATGCAGGCACACATGTGGTGGTCAGAGGGCAACCTCTGGTGTCTAGTGTCCATCTTCACATTCTACCTTGATTGATCCAGGCTTTCTTTGTTGTTTTCCAATGCTCTTTTGCTAGGTGTTGTACAGGACTGTCCTCAAGGCCAAACAACAACCATCTTCAGAAGTTCACCTATGCCCACTTGCAAAAGATCATTACAGCTGGGTGTGTTGATTGTTGATGTCCCCACATAGAAGGAGGGACAGGGAGAATCATGGGACCATCACCTGAGCATCCAGCCATTTGTGGGCAATTCTACCCCAATTGCAGGTGGCCTCAGGAAGGGGCTAAAGTATACAGGACAGGGAGGACTAGAAGGGGAGACTCCATCTATGTGGCTCTGGGGAAGCCTTCATTCATGCTGGGTGTGGCCTTGGGGGGAGGGGAGCACCCACACTCCTGTAAGGAACCTCTCATCTATCCCCAGCATGAACTTTGGTGACACTGTACCTCAGATTGTCATTGGAACCAAGTGGGGGTGGGGGACGAACACGGATGGCTGGACTTTGTTTACATCACCCCCAGGGAAGGAATTTTAGGAACACCAGGTTAATGGCCAATGAGCTCCTGGGGATTCGCTTGTCTCTACTCCATCTCACATAGGAGTGCTGGGATTCCAGATGCTCACACCATGGCATCCAATTTCTAAATGGGTTATGGGGATTCCACCTTGGATCTTCACATCTGAACAGCAAGTGCTTTTACCCACTGAGCTTTCTCCCCAGTCCTTTTCCTTGTTTTTGATCAAGGAATTCACCAATTTGGCCAATAAGCTGCAGGGATCTACCTGTCCCCATCCCTCTACCGTCCAGGTCTAGGATTACACTTGTGCTACCACAACCTGCTTTTTTGTGGGTACTGGGGGCACAAGCTCTCCATCTTGTGACAACCACTTTACTACTGAGCTGTCCCCTGGTCACACACACCCTCATTTAAATATTTTCTTCTTGGATCAATCAGAGGGCTACACATGCTACATAAGCCTCAAGCTCTGAGCTACAGCCTCAGTCCCTGGAGTTTTGTTTTGTTTTTGTTTTATTTTCTAGACAGGGTCTTGATGAGTAGCTCAAGCTTGCTTTGAAATTACTATGTAGTCCAAGCTGGCCTTGAACTCAAGATCCTTCTGGCCTGTCTCCCGATTACTGGGATTAGAGGAGTCCACTGACATGCCAGCTGTGCTTAACTACTCTTTGTCATTACATCATCTATATTAAAAATAGCTCATAGGTTTTCAGTCCCCCAGACAGACACTGAATGGCATATGAGGCACTGTAAAGCCGCTATTTGTGACAGACACTAGGAAGCTTTGAGTTTTCAGCCTCTCATGGGATTCTGAGACTTCATGGGGCAGGGCTTGGTTTCATTGGGCTGTGAATTCCAGTTCTGAAGCTTTGAAGATCACTGCAGCCCCTATAGCTGTACTCTGAAAGCTTGTGAACCTGTCACATTTTGCCCTTATGTTTAACCATCTGCAGAGATCCAAGAGGGAGGAGAATTGTAGAAGCCAGAGAAATGGAAGACATGAAAGGCGCATGTACCAGTTTTTCCAGCTGAACTGTACTGAGAAGTTTTTTTGTTTTGTTTTGTTTTTTTAATGTGTATGAGTGGTTTTTTTACCTGTAGGTACGAAAGTGCACCTGTGCATGTAATGGCTGTAGAGACCAGAAGAGGGTGTCAGATCTTCTGGAACTGGAGTTACAGAGGGTTGTTAACAACCATGTGAGTGCTGGGAACCAAACTCAAGTTCTGTAAGAGCAGCCACTGCTTTTAACCAGTGAGTCATCTCTCCAGCTCCCACTGAGAATTCTTAAATGGGAGAAAAGAAGGATTTCTTTTCCAAAGGGTAGCTGATAAACAAGCAGACAGACAGACAGACAGAGAGACAGAATAAAAAGCTCTGGGTTGGAAAGTCTGAGGCTTACAGCCTTGGATTACCTCTGAGGGCTGTCATTAGACGTGTGGCCTGAGGGATCCGTAGACTTAGGAGCCATCCTCAGCTGTGAAGTCCTTTTCCTATCCATTTGCAAATGCTCTGACAACAGAATGCTAAAAAGGAGTTTATTAAAACAAAACACACAGGACCTAGCACAGATATGGGTCAGAGAGCTATAATTTCTGCCCCTGGCTGCTGCTCTCCAGTCTGAATGATCTTAGATGGGTTATGTTCCAGCTACTACATCTCAGAACACCTGACAGTGATTCCTGCCTTGGATGGCCTTTGAGAATTAATTTGGAGTGTTTTTGTCCAGAGGCAGGCCAGGGCTTAGCATCTGGTACCTAACAACATGACAGCCTTACCCTTCCCCCTAGCCTGCTCTTATAGCCTTAAGCCAATTGGACTGACTCTTTCCCAAAGGCAAAGCCACTTAGGTTGGTCTAAAGATGACAAACAATCAGAATTCACAAGTATCCTGTGCTTTTGTTTCTAGTTTAGATCGCTGTGATCCCCCATTACTACGTCCATGTTGTCATAGGACAAGTAGAATGAAGACGTTCACTGATGTAGCTTGTTTTCCATCCCACCTTGTTTCTAACAGTTACCTGCTTCTTTTTTCTCTCTAGAATGTTAGGAAGTAGCTTTGGACCTTAGAAGATAATTAAAAATAATACTCAGCTTCTGTGTTGAAGTAGACTGCTCATGGCAAGTCTGTGTATCACCTTCATACTGACCTGGTTGCTTTTGTCTTTGAGAAAAGGCCAGTCTCTAGATGGAGACTTTCTGCTTTGGGGTCAAAAGACTCTTGATCCTGCATCAAGTTTTTCTTAGCATCTGAAATCTCTTTAAGCCTTCCCAGATATTGTTGATGTTACCCTGAAAGGAAAGGATCATTCCTTTCTGATCTAGTTCCTACCTAATCATAGAGTATTTTAAACAAAACTCAAATCAAGTCCCTCTCCTGTTTAAAAGGCTCAATGACTCCCTGTTGTTAAGGTTCAGATAGCCCTGCCCCCTCACCAACAGGATCCCAAGGACTTCTCATGCTCCTGAGAAAAGGGAACCTAGCTGATAAGCACCTTGGTCTTTGAAGTCAAGAGAAGCAGACTTTTCTCCACTGTTTGGCCAACACAGCAGGCTTCCCCTTTGATCTCTAAAGAGGACAGGTTTTAACAGTCCCACTCTCCCACTCCCCCCCCCCAACTTAAAAAAAATACATCTTCCAGCCTTCTGCAGGAGGCAGAAGCCTCTCTTTTAAAAGACCCCAGCTCAAGACCCAGCAGACATTTTCCCTGCCCGGAAGGGAATCTGTCCCATGTGTTCCTTTGCTAATAAACCCTGTTTTGATGTTTTATCTGTGCCTTGGTGCCTCATCCTCCATTAGCTTGTTCTCCACCAACTTTTTACCTATCACCTGTTATCTACAAGATAATAACCATCTGGTCTTAGAGATGTGCTCTCAGTGAACCATGTCCTTGGTAGGTCCTCATCAAACCTGGATTGACAGCAAGGCTTTTAAACTGAGTGAATAGGGAGATTTGCAGTGTCTGTTTTGTTCTTTGGATACCCACTCTGGGGGACGTGAGCTGCCATGGAAGAGTCCGATAACTCTGATTATCAGCATGCTGTGAGGGAGATAAAGGTGGGGCCACACAGAAAGGTGCTGAGACTGCATGAAGAGGAGGCAAAGGCAGCCATCTCCCTGTCCCAGTCCAGGAACACACAAAATACATCTGCACGAGATCAGTGAGATATGTGGAAGAACTTGAAGTCTAATCAGACTGTGGTAGAAAGTGGAATTAGAGATTGGGGCAGGGGAGACTTGGCCAGGGTCCTTGCCTTCAGGAAGCTCGACTTTTATCACATGCTCTCCTGAGGTAGGCTGCTTTGGGCTTCTTCCAAAATTCAGAAACTTAAAAGATGGGATGTGGAAGCTGTTATCCTCTTAAAGCTTGGGCTTGAAAAGTGCATGCCATCTATCTGGCATATTCTATCAACCAGGCAGCCACAGAGCCCAGCAGGTTCAAGGCCAGAAGGCACAAACATGTCTTTATGGAAGAAGTCTCAAATAATTCAGGAACTACATTCACAAGAATCACAATCTGATCTGCCAAGTTATTTATTTATATTTATTTTATGTGGAAAACACTCCCCTTTCTCTCTGTTGTGCATATTCCTACCATTGCAAGTGCCAGACTGTTTAAACTAATTGTTTACATCTTTTCCAGTCCTCTTAACTTCCTGTATGATAGACAGGCTGCCTAATTCATCTTTGGATTATACCTGCCTGGCAAGCTTATAATACAACACATATATGTCCCCAGCAAAAGCTGAACCTTTATAAATAACATTGTACACACATGGAATCAATGGATTGTAATGAACATAAATTGAAAAGAATTTTTAAAAAATTGGAAGTCAAAAGGTAACCAACAGAAAGTTTCTAGGGATATACATGGCATTTTAATTCATGATCAGCATGACTGTGTGTGATGGTGGTCCTGTGTGACTGTAATGGATCTGAACACTTTTTATTGCCTAGTGATGTCACAGTCACCAATAACATTGTAATGTGCACAGTTAATTACTGACTTGTTTGTGGCAAGGATGGCATAAACAAACTTGCACTCCAGCTGTATAAAGGTATAGCACATACAATTATGCGCAATACATAATAGTTGACCATGATAAACATCTATGTGACTGGCTCATATATTTATCATACTATACTTTCATCATTATTTTACAATGTGTTCCTTCTCCTTCTAGTAAAAAACAACAGCAACAGCCTCACAGAGCTCATGTTTACTTCATCTCTTAACTGCAACATTTCTCTCATGCCTGAATTAAGCTACTTTTGTTTATCATGGCCCTAGTAACACCAGGATATACCATATATAGCATTCCTTATAGCCTAGGTGTGTACCATGACTATCTGGTATATTAAGATGGCTATATCAGCTAGAGTTGTGCAATACATGCTATGATGTTTGCACAAGGATAAAATTTCCTAACACTGTATATCTCAGAGCTAACCCCTGTCTATAAGTGACACATGATAGTATTATAATAATATTCACCAACCTTTCCAGATAACTCATGTTTTGTCTTTATTTTTGTGGGTTTTTTTCTACTGAGCTAGGAGAAAGCAGGAATCAGGTACGGCCTTATCCAGTAGTGTGTAACTTTACCAGTTCAGTATTAGTTCCTTTCCTCATTGCTGTGGTCAAATATTTGAAAAAAGGCAACTTAAGTGAGTATATTTTCCTTTGCAAATCAAAGGGATTCAATCTGTCCTTCATGGAAGGGAAGGCATGATGGCAAGAGCATGAGGTGGCTGGTCACATTGCATGGACAGTCAGGAAGCAGAGCCAGATGAATGCTGGTGCTCCACTCACTTTCTCCTTTTTATTTAGTCTAGGACCCCAGCCCATGGGATGGCGCCTCCCACATTTGGAGTAATCTTCTCTCTTCACTTAAACTGTTCTTGAAACACCATCATAGATATACCCAGAGGTGTGTTTCTGTGGTGATTCTAAATCCCATCAAGTTGACAACACTAACCATCATAGCTCCACTCCTTGTCAACTTGACATTGGCATATAAACATGTTGCTTTTAAAGCACATCATTCCACAGCATTCTACCCTTGGCCCTCAGAGTCTCATTTTTATCCCATAGTGCAACATGTTTTTAGTCCAGCTCTAGTTCTCCCCATAGTCTTTAACAGTCCTAAGATTGTTCAAAAGTCCAAAGTCTCTTCTGCAATTCAAGGTGATTTCTTTTAAAAAATATCTTATTTATTATTTTTATTTTATGTGTAGGAGTGTATTGCCTGCATGTGTGTAAAAGCACCCATGTCATGAAATGCTCACAGAGGTCAGAAGAGGGCATCAGTTCCCCTGGAACTGGAGTTACAGATGGTTGTTAGCTGCCATGTGGGTACTGGGAACCAAACCCAGGTCCTCTGCAAGAGTGCTCTTAACTGCTGAGTTATTTTTCCAGACCCTCAAGGTGATCTCTTAACTGTGAGCCCCTGTTTTTAAGAAAGTTACATATTTCCAACATATAATGGCATAGAATAAACATTCCAATTCTAAAAGGCAGGAATGGAGGCAGAGCAAGGAAAGATGAGGCCAAAATAAGAACAAAACCCAGCAAGGAAAACACTGAACTGTGTAGTTCCATGCCTGGCTTCTGGGACTCATGATGGAATGATCTTGGTTCCAAATGGCTTAAGTAACCCCACCCCTCCAGCCCTGATGCAAAGCCTCTCTCTTGGGCTAGGCCTGCTTCATGCCTGCAGCTTTCCTGAGTGGACTTTTCATGATCCTGTCATCGCTGACATCCCAGGGTCTCCACTGCAACTTAGGCTTCATCCTCACAGCTTCACACAGCAGTCTTTCAGGACCTCCTGGGAGGTTGTCTACAATCCTATCCCACATTGCCTAGCTTCAGCGGCTTTCTGGAACCTTGGTGTCAGACTCCATGACTCCTTCAATCTTTCATCTTTCATGCCTGCAAAACTAACACCAGGTAGAAGATATTGCAAACTTCTGCTGCCAGTTCAAGATGTAGCCTGGCTGCCTTGAACCACAGTGCAGCAGTCCCTGTGTGTCTTTGAGGCTTACTCTAGGGATATACATCTTTAGGTGGTCACTTTGGAGCAGGGAACCCTTTTAGCTGCTTCTTACTTCGGAGTCTCTCCTTTCAAATAAATTTGCATTTTCACAAGTCAGAGCCTTGGATGTCTGATGTCATATCTGCAGGGCACCTTTACTGTTGTCCCAGTGCAGAGCACTAGATTTCTCTTTAATGGTGCTAATCGTGCAATAATACAGCTGCCTTTGAACTTACCTGTCTGCAACTTTAAACTGGCTCAATACTATTTCCCCCTCAATACTGCATGTTTTGCATATCTTTCCATTTTACTGTTTTGTTTTCTCTCACTGCAGACCTGGATGAGAGCTGTGAGCAGCTGCCATGACACAAACCAAATGTATCCTGTCTTGAGATTTCCCCTGAAAAATACATTAGTCCGTTACTTTTTAATTCATCCTCACTTAAGTTCTCAGGACCTGACAGGCAGAATGCAGCCAAATTCTTTGTCAGAATATAACATGAATTGCTTATAGTGGCATTCCTGACTGAGTCCTTGTTTCCCTCTGAAACCCTATCAGTTATACCTCTACTGTCTGCATTTCTCCCAGCATTCTGGTCTCTCACTACCAGTTTTCTCTATGAGTTACTTTTCTTGTCGCTTTGACAAGAAATAACTTGTGGTGGTTTGAATGAAAATTTCCCCCATAGGCTCCAAATATTTGGACATTTTGTCCCCAGATGGTGGCACTGTTTTGGGAGGTTTTAGAAGGTCTGGCTATCCTGAAGGAAGCATGCTACTGGGGGTGAGCATTCTGGTCTCTCACTACCAGTTTTCTCTATGAGTTACTTTTCTTGTCGCTTTGACAAGAAATAACTTGTGGTGGTTTGAATGAAAATTTCCCCCATAGGCTCCAAATATTTGGACATTTTGTCCCCAGATGGTGGCACTGTTTTGGGAGGTTTTAGAAGGTGTGGCTATCCTGAAGGAAGCATGCTACTGGGGGTAGGCTTAGAGAGTTCTTAATCCTTGCTGGATATCCAGTTGCTCTCTTGTTTCCTGTGCCTGCTGGAAGATGTAGAGCTTAGCTTGCGCTCCTCCTCCAGCTACCTCTGCTGCCATGCCTCCCTGCCATGATGGACTGTAATTCCCCAGGAACCGTAAGCTCAAATAAACTTTTCCTTCTATAAATTGCTTTGGTCAGTGTTTCTATCACAGCAACAGAAAAGTGACTAATACACAGCTTGAGGGAAGGAAGGGTTTATTTGGGCTCACAGTTTGAGGATATAATCCATCATGGAAGGGGAGTCAGTGGCAGGAACTTGGGTGATTGGTCAAGTGATATGTGCATTCAGGAAGCTGAGAGAAATAAATGCCAGTGCTCCACTCTCACATTTTTAAAGGCACCAGGGGATGGTGCCTTCCACATTCAGGGTGGGTCTTCCTTCCTTCAACATTTCTTAAAACACTCTCACAGACACACTCAGAGGAATGTTTCCATGGAGAGTCTAAATCTAGTCGAGTTAATAAACTTCGACATCCTCCTTTAACTCTCATCAAAAGCACCTTGGCCTGACATGTCAGAAGTATAAAGCAAGTCACTAGGTCAGTGGTATCCCTGAATCATCCATGGATATTTATTCATTGAGAGATAGTATACAAGGAGAGAAACTTCGATTTATATTAAAATATTAATAAACCCAGGAGACATTGTCACTATCACTGGGTTTGTAATATGCACAAAAAGAGGTAGAAGCTCTGAACTTCAGTTGTCATGATGTCAGCTTCATGTTTGATCTGGACGGGAACTAGCTCCTTCCATGACCAGTCTACACTGGGCCCGGCACAGGATTAAGGCCAGAATACTCCTAGAATGTAGTAAAGACCAACAATGAAGTCCTAGAGTGAGTTGAGAGAGGAAAACACATTACTCACTCCTCTCATCAAGTATGTGTACAGCCTATTCTGTGCTGGTCACTAAGCCAGGCTGTAGATACGATGGAACAGAAGACAGTCAGGGGCCTCACCACTCACTTCTATATTGCCTGTTGTATGTTGTTTCTGTTCTTTGCTCACAGGACCCATGAACTCTCAAAGCCTTCTATTGCAGGCCATTGTTGGCTAACCCATTTCCCAGACAGAGTTGAAGTTTTACTATACAGGGACTGTAGCTTTGTTTCCTCTTACAATTGGGTACAGACCAGGCACCTAGAAAACTATACATATTTGTTGAATGAATGAATGCATAGCATAAATTAAAATAGCTCAGCAATCTGCTACTGGATTTGGGCCACCTAAAGAGCTTGACTAATTTAGATTAGAAATAGGGTTTGGAGTGTTTAGAGTAGAACTTTGAGAACCAAGTTGCTTGTAGAAACTTCTGTAGGATATTCCTTATAAAAACTCAAGAAGGGGCTGGAGAGAGAATGCAGTCACTAAAGTGCTTGCTGCATGAGCATGATGGGCCCTAACACCCACATGAAAAGGTGGGCATGGTGGTGAATGCAAACCGTCCCCAAGCTGAGGACGTGGAGATAAGTGGATCTCTGGGGCTCACTGGCCAGCTAGCCTATCCTAATTGGAAAGCTTTAGAATTCAGTGAGAGACCATGTCTCAAAACAAAGATGGGTGACTCCTGAGGAACTCCACCCAAGACTGACCTCTGGCCTCTACACACATGCTTATGCACCCACACACATGTGTACCCCTCAACACACATGCACCAGCACATACATGTGCACTTGTACACACAGAAAACAAGTGCATATATACATAAATATTAGACAGATAGATGATAGACAGACAGACAGACAGACAGATGCAAGAGATGCTTGTTGGGCTGAGGATGTGGTCCAGTGGCAGAGCACTTCCCTATCTTTCATGAGGCCTGAAGGAGAGGAAAACTGAGGCATTGCTTGTGGAGGCATGCTCACCGCTGAATCATTTTTCTCCTTACAGAGCACTGAGGTATCTTGTGACAGTCACTGGAGAGACACAGAAGAGTCTCACTGAATCTCAAGGAGTTGGGGCATGTTGACTTCCTGTGGAAATCCAGAGTCAAGAAAGTGAGAATGAAGGTGGCTTTGAAAAGACTGAGTCTCTTACTCTGGTTCTTCTTCTCTGAGTTGACTCCTGAACAAGGAATCCTGCTCCCCATGCCAAGAGTAGGAAGAAGAGTTTTGCCTAAGAGGAAGAGCAGCAGTAAGCCATGTTTCAGGTTGTTTTATTTCTGCTTGCCTTGTAGTGCTAGGGCACCAACATTCTGGCCATAGCTGGCGCATTGAGAGAGGTGACTGGGCGGGCCTGGACCTGTTTGGTCAGGAGAGCTTGTGTGAACACCTCCTGGTGAGGTACAGTCTCTGGAGACTGTTGCCTATCTCTGAACTGATTTTTCTTGTTATCATTGTAGCATGGAGTAGAAGCAGGTGGTCCTAGCTTTCCACTAAGCCTTCAAACACTGCCACCCACTGACTCTCACAAGGGGGTCATCCTGCCCTTTATTTTTCACCACAAGCTAGGAGATTGCTTTACCAACTCCTCTTAAAAATCTATCCTAGATATAAAGGAACACATAAGCAACTTCTCTGTAGGTGGTTAGTTGAGTAGTGCAGACCATTCAGAACCCTGCTGAAAGGTACTTGCAAAGTTTACAACTGAGCAGAGCTTTATAAGGAGTCCTACACACAGGCAAAGTACAGAAAAGCAATAAAGGACAGTTCAGTACCTGTGGTGAATGGCAGGAATTCGATAATACCAAGACTTAAATAGGGACAGGGGAGGGAGTAGCTATCAGGTGTGTGTGTGTGTGTGTGTGTGTGTGTGTGTGTGTGTGTCTGTATGTGCATATACATGTATTCAAGTATGTGCCCAAACATCATACATATGTACTTGTGTAAGAGAAGGAAGGAAGAAATGGGTGGGCAGGGGAGAGGAGAAAGAGACAGAGAGAGAGAGAGAGAGAGAGACAAAGAGACAGAGAGACAGAGAGAGAGAGAGAAAAGAGAATAACGCAAGTATCAGAGAATCAGTTGAAGGAGGCCTCTGATGGCAGTTCCAGCCATTTTTGAGACAGTGACTTAGAAGAGACAATGCTGAAAGAATAAATATCCTTCTTTCACTTTAGCTTCTTGATGATGTCCTCTGATGTCTTAAAGCAGCCATAAGCAGAGAAGCATGTGCAGATCAGCTCTCTCACTGCACAGCAGGCCAGACAAGGGTGAGGAGAGGCCTGATCAGCTGCATGGAAGATTTCCTGGCCCAAGCCTAGTCAGATCATTAATCGTGTTTTTTAGTTTCCATAGTCCCACACATGCTCTTTCATAATAATTTAGAGGTCAAAATTGCTATCTGTTCTCAACACCCATGTCTTTGAAGCTGTTGGAGAGGGATCTCTAGGGTCCAGGAGCCAGGCTTGAGGACACTCCTCTGGTAAGTAGACATCCACGGCACTTACGGCACTTACCTGCTCTGACAGGTCCTAACCTTAGCCTTTCTTCTCTTGTTAGCGCTCAATGGCGTTGGTCTCAGATTTCCCCTGCAGCTTCAGGCATGGTTGATCTGAAAAGGATTTGGCTCTTTCTAGCTGGTCACTCTTGTTCTTGACCTTGCTTACATCCCTTCTGCCACTGAACACTGGTTTGATGTGGTTGCTCTTCTTCTTACAGTTTGGTTACATCTTGGACTCTTATACTCCCATCTCTGTGCCCTATATGGTTTGATTCCATCTTAAACATTGAGCAAGGAGCTGTCAGTCTGCTGATGCTATGCATGGGAGGCTTGAGGCACCCCGGGCTTCACCCATTCCCATCCTTGTTCCTTTCTTAAAGTCGTTCTAGTGCCTGTGTCCTAGAAGGTAAGTACCCATGCACATCACACTTGCTTAGAGGAAAACCTTCACCTGTCATTGAGCCTCTTCCCACTCTTGGCTGAGCCTTCCTGTTCCCCGCTTTAGCTGAACCTGTTGACCTCGATCTCCCTGCAGCAAACACGAGGTCTTTCTTCTTTCTTGAGCTGCCTTGCACCATGTGCCTTTCACCGAATCTTTGGTTGCTATGTTTGGGGGACTGTGGCTTTCATTTTGATGCTTCACAAATGTCGCTCAACTCTCCAGATTGGCCCTCTCTGGAGCCAAGTCCTGGTTTCCAGTCTCACTTTTCCATTTTCTACATTCACATCCCCTATGCTGTTCTGCTTTGGCCCTTCCTCTAAACTTGAGCTTGGCCTGTACTACTTTCCTCTCTAGACAAGGATATGAATTGCAGTGTGGTTTGGTTTGATTTTGGCTAGATGATATGTTGTGGTTTATATATAGTCTGTCTCCGTAAAGACCCATGTATTAGAAGCTTGGTCCCTGGGGTGGCACTGTTGTGAGATAGTAAGGTCTGCCGTGAGCTATAGAGTTAATTGAGGGCATGCCATTGAAGAGGATCATGGGAATCTCGTTTCTTTTTCTGCTTTCTGGTTTGTTAGACAAGTGGTTTGCTCCACTGTGCACTCCTTCTGTGATGTGCCTCCTTGGCCAATAACCCAAAACAATAGTGTTGTCCAGTTTTAGACTGGGACTTTCAGAACCATGGCTTTTCTCCTTAAAAGTTAATTGCCCAAGGTGCTATTTCATTATAGCAATATGAAGCTTATTAATACATGATTTCCAGATGTCTCACATCTAACCCGATTCTTAACAATGAGAACTCTCAGTAGCATTTTAGAGGTTTGACACTCATCTTGAAGACCTTCAGTATCATTCTCTTACATTTTTCAAAATGTAGAATTTCGTATTGCCATCTAGGATGAGGAGGGGCTTGAGCAAAGTTCTATGTACGATTCTGTGCACAGAGAATACCATGGGGAGTTAATATCTTTGCATCGATATATTAAATGCGTCAATTAGAACATCTCACATTATTTTGTGTTCTCAGAAGAAAATGTCCCTCAAGTGAAAAAGCCATTGTGCATGTTAAGTGCTTTTGACAGCATCTTACAGCATGTGTGGGAAGTCACAATTTCGGGATGTCATCTGGCCCTTTTCCTGAGATGCAACTAAATTTGGTGCTTTCTCCACTTATGTTATTACTTCAAAAATGATTCCAAAATAGTCTCATGTAAAAGAGAAATCCACATTCAAGAAGGACCATGAAATGAACGGATACCCTTTCTGGGACTGAAATCAGAGTGGACGACTTTTAATTAGAAATCTATAATCCATTCCTGGAAGTCCTGTAAAATTTTATCAATATTTTTTATAGAACTTTCCAAGGAGCACAAACATAAGAAGGCTCACTGAAAATGAACGTTTGCCTGTTCAAATTCCACACCTCCAACGGTGACTTCTGTCCCGGTGGTGGTGGTGTGGTGTTGTGGTGCTGTGTTCTCACTGTCACTGCTCTTGTCGTTGCTGCCTTTTCTACTAGCTAGAAATGACTCCGACTCCAGCAGTAGCCCCATTCCAAGATGACTACTGATAATAAACACTGTAATTCACAACAGGAAATTCTTAATCGTGATGGGCTCAAGAGTTGGTTGACTCAGCAGCTTATTGAGGCATCAAGTATCCAAGTCCATTTTCCTGGCCCTAGCTGTGATATCAAACACCCATTCCAGGTGATACTTCTAGACTAAATATTGTTCATAGGAAAGATGAGTGATTGCTTTTGTTTATGGCTCTGTCAGAGAATAAAGGACCTTTGCTCTGGATCTTCTCCTCATAACAGGCCCATGAGGGTAGGATCACAAGCCCAATCCCCTACCAGTTATTAGCACAGTTGGGTTTTTCTGTTTCTTCTGAAGTGGAATGGGTCTTAGGGATCAATGATGATGTTTGCCATACATTTGTATAATGATGTCAGCTTACTCTATGCTTCACCCACTCATTTAACATCTTTGGGATGTAGGTAAAGAAGATGTTATTCTCATTTTGCATTCAAGATGGTGGAAGCTCACAGAATACTTTGTTCTCAGGAAATGTGTGTCTGGCCTGGTGAGGTTGTTTGGCAGGTAAAAAGGCACTTGCCCAAGCCTGAAAAATCGAGATCAATCCCTCATCTTACATGGTAGGCGTGAACTGACTCCTGAAATTGTCCTCTGACCTCCATGTGTGCACACAGGTACACACACACACACACACACACACACACACACACACGAAATGTGTGTCTATAAGGTATGGTAGGAATAAAATATGATCTTTTTTGTTTGTGGTGTTGTGTATACATGTATATGTGCATATATGGTTGTGGGTACACATGCACATATGCACAAGCATGTAGAGGCCCAAGGCTGATGTCAAGTGTCTTTCCTCAACTGTTTGCCATCTGGGGATCCAAATTCAGGTGTGATGTAGCAATTTCGTCTGCGATCAAACCTTCTGTAAAGGACTACATTCCTAATAAGCAAACAGGGTCACTGAGGAGCAGTAAAGATTGTGTACTTCCATCTTCTTTTAGGTGTGAGACAAGTGCCTAGGGCCTCCCCCTCTAGCCAACAGGGTTCTCTTTCCAGCAGATTAGTTCAAACCAGTTCAGAGATCCTTACCTTTGTCTGTCATTGGTTCCCTATTGGGGGTAAGAATGTGTTTGTTTATGTCTCCTCATGATACAAGTTGTGTAAATAATGCCACACAACATCAGGTCATTGTACTTGCTGGACAGGCACTTTACAGACTGAGCCACCTCCCCAGCCCTCAGTTTTAAATTCCAAGAGAAGGAACAAATCTGGTCAGTGTTTATTAATGACTGCTAAACCACCAGGTGAATAGCTAATGAACACTGTAATGGATAGATCTGTCTGACAATACATAAACCTATTTATCAAACTTACTATCACACAAAAAGAGAGACAGTCACATCTTATGTGTGGTGTAATGTATTAAGAAGTACATAACACAGACTTACCTAAATCTTATCAAATCTCTAAACTTAACTACCAGTTATAAGAAATACAAGGGATGAGGGCTGGAGAGATGGCTCAGCGGTTAAGAGCACTGACTGCTCATGCAGAGGACCCGGGTTTGATTCCCAGCACCTACACGGTGGCTATGAACCGTCCTTAATTTCAGCTCCGGGGAAATCTGATGCCTTCTTCTGACCTCCAAGGCACTGCATGACACGGTGCACTCACATACATGCAGGCAGTACACTCATACACACAAAATAAAAACAATAAATAAAATTAAAAAAAGAAATACAAGTCACAAAAGAGCACATTGAAAGACATCATGTAGAGGTTCAGGCCTTAAGTCTAGCACTTGGAAGGCTGAGGCAGGAGGATTGCAAATTTGAGGTAAGCCTGGGCTACACAGTGAGTTCCAGGACAGTTCGGGCTACATAGTAAGACCCATTGTCCAAACCCAAACAACAATAACGAAATAAATGACATCATTTTAAGTACAATATCTAAGTCAAGAATGTGGTAAATTCTATAAGGCAAATGTGCTGGCTTTCTTTTTTAAAATAATATTTTCATTGATTTGAGGATTTCATACAATATATTTTGATCATACTCAGATCTCTTTCTCCTTTCTGTTCCACCTTACAATCCCCCCAATGACACATCTTCAATTATTTGTCTTTTTTTTGTTGTTGTTTTAAAGGCCTGTTGAGTCTGTTTCCAGAATGCTCTTGGGTGTGGGTCTATCCTTTGGAGTCTGGTCAATCTACCAGGCAACATACCAGGACAGAAAACTGACTCTCCTGCTCCCAGCAGCTATCAGTTGGCAATAGATCCTCTACTAGGACTGGGCCTGTTGTCTACCTCCCCTATCCATGCTAGATTTTTGTCTGGCTTGGGTTGGCACAGGTCTTGTGCATGCTGCCACAAGCACGGTTGGTTCAAATGTGCAACCACCCTGTGGTGTCCATACAACACAGTTACTACCACCTCTGGCTCTTGCAATCTTTCCACTCCCTCTTCCACAATCATCCCTGATCCTTGAGGTGGGAGGTATCCCATTGAGGGCTGAGTACTTTTCAGTCTTTTATTTCCTTCATGTTGACCAATTGTGAACCTCTGTGTTAATTACCGTCTACTGCAAGAAGAGCCTTCTCTGGTGGGAGGTGGTAGATGCACTAGTCTATGGATATAATAATAAGTCATTAGGACTTGGTTTAATACTGTGTCTATTTAGCAGGACAGTAGTAATTGGTTCTATCCTATGGCCCATGATCTATCTAGCCACAGGTTTTTGGCCCTGATAACAATTCCAGGTATGGGCTTCTATCTTGTGAAGTGGGCCTTAAAGCCAATCATGTTGGTTACTACCATAACATTTATACCACTATTGCACCAATGGGGATATTTTAGACATTGACTTTCTTAACATAAAATGCAAGATAAAAATTTTCTGTGTGAGGGGGATAGAGCAACAGATTAAGAGACTTAAAAGGCTTATCAGATAAATGCAGTTTGAACCTTGCTTGAATTTTGAACAAAATAAATTTTTATTGTATTTTATTTATTTATTTATTTTGTTTGTGTATATATGTGTGTGTACAGACCTGCATAGAGGCCAAAGGGCAACTTTCAGGAGTCAGTTTTCTACTTCTACTATGTGGATCCTGAGGATTGAACTCAGGCTTGCCAGTCTTGGCAGTGGGCACCAAATGAGCCATCTTGCTGGTCTGTGAAAAAAATAAATTTTAATAAAGAATTACAAATCCATGTAGACATTTTAGTGGTAATTTGAGATTTGATGTATCAAAGAATGTTTCTGATTTTGTTATGTATAATAATAGTAAGTACCTTCTATGGATACCTTCTGAAATGATTATGAGCAAAATTACATGCTGAGCATGGTGGCCCACTACTTTAGAAGTCAAAGGCCAGCCTCTACTACATAGTGAATTTGAGGCCAGCCTGGGGTACATGAGAACTTGTCTCAGTCTATATCTATACCTGAATCTCCATCTATCTATCTATCTATCTATCTATCTATCTATATCTATCATCTATAATGTCTTATATTTGTTTTCAAAAGAGTCACATCAGCACATTGTATTATAAGAAGCCCCAGAGTTTCCTTCTCCCTTGGAGAAACTGCCTTATGTGAGCATGAAACCAACTGAATCAAGTGCAATGGGAAAATTTATGGCATTTGCTCATCAGAGTCCCTTCTCTCAACACAGCACAGTATGATTAAGAGAAGACTCTCAATGCAGTTGAGCCTCAGGAATACACCTATAATTACAGCACTTAGAAGTCCAAGTCAGGAGGATTACCTTTTTGAAGCCAGCTTGGGCTGGAGAGAGAGAGAGAGAGAGAGAGAGAGAGAGAGAGAGAGAGAGAGACCCTTACTCAAAACAAAACAAACAAAAAACCAACAAAATGAACAATAAATTCTACTGATACTACCTAGGGAGAAAGAGTGATGAATAGGATGTGTGTCTAATATTCTGCTTTTTCAGGGTATTACTGAAAGAATTGATTTTTTGTCTTGCTGAATCTAGGGGATGAAATTAACAGAACACTGGAATTGTGTACTGCTAAGAACTGAAGTGATAACTTCTCTGAGTACCAGAGTTTCACAGACAGGTGCCAGGAGAGTCTCCTAAGCAGAAACTGGCAAACCTTCAGTTAAGAGGCTACTCACAACTCAAAGCTAGCTTTCTCCTGTCTGCCACTGTTTCTTGTTATGTGGCCTTCAGCTATTCACACGGACTTATGTAGAGATATTGTATGTGTGATTTGTCATTAGGTTTTGGAACTAGTATGATTTCTTTTGTTCTTTTACACTAGCTAGGCATTATTTATCTCTCCTCTCTCGCTCCCTGTCTAATCCTTCCTTCATGCCTTCCCCGTTTAAAGTGTCCCCATTTTTCCCATTTCTCCCTTGATAATACCAATCTCCTATGGTCTCACCTCTCTTGAGCTCCTTCTTCCCCTTTATACTCAAAGTTCCTTGTATAACCCTCTCTCCCCCTCCCATTTAAATGCTCCCATTTTATACATTTTTCCCCTTAGTAATACCTGTGTTCTACTGTTCTCTCTGAGGTTCCTTCTTTCCCTTTACCTCCCTGGTTCCTTTCCATCATTCTGGTTCCTGCAGTTACATCGGGATGCATACTCACATATAAAGATTTGGTGCTAGGATCCACAAATGAGGGAGACATATGTCGTTTGTTTTTCTGAGTCTGTGTTACTTCACTTAGTATAATAGTTTCTAGTTGCATCCATTTACTTGCAAATTTCATGATTTCGTCTTTCTTTATGGCTGGCTAGAACTATGTTGTATAAATGTACCTCATTTTCATTATCCACTCGTCGTTGAGGGACACTTCGGTTTCTTCCATCTCTTAACTATTGTGAAAAGAGCAGCAACAAACTTGGATGTACAAGTCTCTCTGCAATAGGATGAGTCCTTTGGGTATATACCAAGGAGTGGCATAACTGAGTAAAATGGTAGGATCACAAAAAACAGCATAGAATTGGGGAAATGGGCAGGAGAGCCCAATCTTTGCTGAAGAAATATTAGCAAGTGATTACTGCTGGGTGAAGAAGAGCTGATCTTCCTAAAGCAAGGGACTCTAGACAGGAGAGTCCTCTGACCAGACCTCAGTAGATGTACTTGCACTAAGGAACGTCTGGGGATGCTCACAATAGGCCTTGACACAAATGACAGAATGTTTGAATTCCAGTGGGGAGGTTATGGGAGGGTGCCTGTGGAGAAGGGAGTATAAAGATGATTAAGATTGATTGAGATGTTCTGTATGAAATACACAAAAATTCAATTAATTTTTTAAAAGAGAGATTATTCATATGTACAAGTCCAGAGAGGACATGCCAAGAAATGACATGCCCAGAAATGACTTCACATAGCTTCAAATTTCTAGGCAGGCTGGTGGATGAAAGTTTTTCTTACATAATAAACCCAGACTACATAAACAATAACTAGGTGATTTTTTCAAATAAGGCGCCACGGACGATAAGAGCACAGACAAAGAAACAGTGAAATATTGCATTATCAAAGGAACATATTAAATCTTCAGAAAATGACTCCAAATAGATACAAATTACAGAAGCATAATTCAAAATAATTACCATAAGGACGCTCGGCGAACTAAGATCTCAGATCAAGTAACCAAAATCAGGAAAATGATACTGTGACGAAGAACTAAAAAGAAATTCTGGAGCTGAGGAGTATAAACCTGAATTGAAAATCCACTGCAAGGATAAATGTCAAACTGGATCACGCAGGATGAGCAAACTCTAAGACAAGTCATTGAAAGTCATTGAGAACCTTGAGGAAGGAGGAAAGGAAGGAAGAAAGTGGAACAAACCTAAGTCTTTGAGGGATGCTCTCACTTAGATAAACATGTGCATCATGTGAGTCCAGAAGGAGAGGAATGAGAAATGAATAAAGAGCTAATTAAAAAAATAATGGCTAAGACTTTCCAAATCTAGAAGGAAAAATGGGCATTCAAATCAAGAAACTCAAAGGCCTTCAAATAGGAGGACCTGAAAGAGGCCACACTGAGACTCATAATCAAAAGCCAAAATCTGAGACAGAGAATCTTGTTACAAGAGAAAAGAAACTTGTATCCAAGGAAGCGTCCACAAGATTATTAGCAGGTTTCTTAGCAGAAACCTGTAAGGGCTGGAAGGAAGTGCAATGGTGTGTATTTATATTCAAAATTCTGCCTACCGAGACCAGTGTGTTCTGAAAAACGATCCTTCAGTGAAGGCTATGAAGGTTTTTCTAGATAAAGAAACTGAGAAAATTCATTACTACTAGAACTGTCTTACAAAAAATACTTAAAGGAGTTCTTCAACAAAAAGGCATTAAACAGCAACATGAAAATATAAAAATATAAGCCTCATACTCTGATATCCCTGCTACTGTCTGCTGTGTTGTCAGCACCCCAGCCACTCCCCACTACTTGTCCATCTGGTGAATCTAGTCAGCCTATCTAGAGGTCTTTGTTTTAGGAAGGTCAGCTGTTCCTCATCTAGCAGCAATCAGTTGTCAATATTCCTTTAGATAAGATTGGGGTCTGCTGTTCATTTTTCCAGTTCTATGCTGGGTTACTATCTGGGAGTCCCTTGGGCCACCCTGGCCAACAACTCAAGGTATCTCCTATCTGACATTGTTGCGTGTTATGTAGTCTTTAGCTATACATATGGACTCTTAAGAAATTATATTGGCCCCT
>NW_008343973.1:2770727-2771017 GCF_000622305.1 Nannospalax galili | reverse complement strand
AGGAAATGATTCCTCTGTGTTGACCCTCCTCTTTATAGACTGGACACTGGTTCAAGTCCATCTGGTGGGGTCTCCTTGGCCTCCTTGATCTAGTAGGGGGAGGGAGGCTATGGAAGGGTACCTTCTGGGAAGTGGGTGTATAGTTGAATAAGATGGTTTGGGATGTTCTGTGTGATATACACACACACACACACAAAATCAACCAACAATTTTTTTTACAAAATGTATTATATTTGAGGTGGAAGCATGGAAATTTACATCATGATAATTATTAGAGGTGATAAACATGA
>NW_008343973.1:2719992-2770447 GCF_000622305.1 Nannospalax galili | reverse complement strand
TAGTGAAATGCTTCTTCTAATCATGTAGTTATTAAAAATTAAAAAATATAAGCCTCATTACTGCAGGTAAGTACAATAAAGACAGATGCAGAATATTATAATACAAGAATAATAGTACATGCACCATTTTATAATATACAATTTTAAAACTAAAGAAAAAAGTACGGTAATGATATAAGTAGTTACAATTTGTCACATCAAAAGCATGAAGTTCATAGGGGGAGATGTAAAAGGGTTAAATTTGTGACTGAAGTTACCAGCTTAAAACGGGTTGTTAAAATTACAGGATATTTTATGTGAGTCCCATGTAACTATAAAGAAAATATGCCCCTTGCATAGTAGATAAAAAGAAGAAAATGAATAATCAAAGCATGTTGTCAAAGGACCAAGAAAAGCAGCAAGAGAGGACAAGGGGGACAAAGTAGGTATGACAATCAGAAAGTAAGTAATAAAGTAGAAATAGTAATTTCCAATCAATAGTTTATTTAAATGTAAATGAACTGAGTTATCCATTCAACAGGCTAAACAGTTGTGAATATAATCCAAATGTATGTTGTCTATAGAGAGCTGTTTTTAGAAGTAAGGATACATATACAAATTGAAATGGAAAAAAAATAGCATTTCCATCCAGACAGTTACCAAAATAGATGAGGAGTGGCCCCATTTATATAAAAAGGCTTTACATCAAAAACTGTCACAAGGCAAGGTAAGACATTATAAAATGAGAAAACAGTAATTTCTCTAGAAAGATATTACAATAACAAGTATGTATGCATCTAGCATCAGAGCATCCAAATAATATAAAGAAAACACTGACAGAACTTCAGGGAAGCAGAGAAAGTATTACAATAATCAAGAACATATTTTGATTGCTCATCTTCAGTAACGGATGAAACAACCAGACAGAGTAGTAAGCAAACAAGCAGGATCTGAACAGTGATATAGACCAACTGGACCTAGCAGGCATCTGCAGATGCTCCAAGCAACAGCAGCAAAGTATACATTCTTCTCATGCATACAGAACATTCTCCAAGACAGGTCATTACTGGGGGCCACAAAACAGATTTTAATAAGCTTAAGAGGACTGCAATCATATTAGTGACATTAGTGATATTCTCCAAGCACCATGAAATAAAACTAGAAATCAATAATAAAAACAAAACTGGAAAATTCACAGATACATGAAAATTAAACAACTCGTTTGAACAGCTAATGAGTCAAAGAGGACGTCATAAGAACTTCAAAGAGCCATGAATAGCCAAAATAATCCTAAGAAAAAAGAACAAAGCTAGAAACCCTGTGCTTTTCTTTCTTTCTTTATTATTTTTATTTCTTTACTATCTTTATGTGTATGAGTTTATTGCCTGCATGTGTGTAAGTGCACCCGTGTTGTGAAATGCCCATGGAGGTCAGAAGACGGTGTTGGATCTCCTGGAACTGAAGTTACAGATGGTTGTTAGCTGCCATGTGATGCTGGGAATTGAACCTGGATCCTCTGCACGAGCAGCCAGTGCTCTTAACCACTGAGCCATGTCTCCAACCCCAGACTTTGTGCTTTTCCAAAGTATTGCAAAGTTACAGTATTTAAAAGAGTATGGCATTGGCATAAAGACAGATGTGCAAACCAATGAAATAACATAGGCCAGGAATATTCCCTTCATACATATGGTGAAATGATCATTGGCAAAGGTACAGTGGGGAAGGACAGTTCAACAAATACTGTTGGGAAAACGATATCACACGCAAACAAGAACAGTAAGACCTTCACCTTAGGCCATGCACAAAAATTAAGTCAAAATGAATTGAAGACCTGAATTTAATATTTTAAACTATAAAACTCCTAAAACAAAATATAGAGGGAGATTTTAACACACTGGATTTGGCAATAATTCCATGGGTTTGACACCAAAAGCAGAAGCAACAAAAGCAAAGATAAGAAAATGGGCCTAAACCAAACGTGAAAACTTCTGTTCAGCAAATGGAAGAATCAGCAGACTAAAACAACCTTCAGAGTGGGAGAAAATGTTTGCAAACCATATGTCTGAAGGGCGTAATAACCAAAACATAAAAATAACTCCCTTGACTCAATGACAAAACCCCAACATTTTCATGGGGGAATTATCTGAATAGCTATTTCTCCAAAGAAGATAGGCAAATAGCAATAGGCAAATGAAAAGCCACTTAGCATCATTAGTTATGAGGAAAATGCAAATCAAAACCATAATGAGCTATTACCTCCCTAAAAGGAGGGCCATTATGCAAAACAGCTGGACAGCTGGTGACATGGGTTTGTTGATCCTAGGTGCTTAGAAGGCTGTGGCAAGAGGATTGTAAATCCAAGACTCACCTGAGCTACAGAGTGAGCTTAAGGCCAGTCTGCACAACTTAGAGAATCCCTGTCTCAAAATAAAAAGTAAAATACAGGGCTGGGAATACAGCTCAGTGGTAGAGTACTTGCTTAGCATACACAAGGTGGTGGGTTCAACCCCCAGTACCATTAAAAGAGAGAAAAGAGAGGGAGGGAGACAGGGAAGGAGGAAGGAGGGAGGGATGGGACAGAGAGAAAGGAGGAGGAGGAGGAGGAGGAGGAGGAGGAGGAACTGAAGACTTGTACACTGTTTCTGTCAATCTAAAATATTACAGTCATTATGAAAAACAGAATTCCTCAGAAAAATTAAAGCTTGAATTACCATATGACCCTGCAACCCCAAGAATTGAAAACAGGGGCTCCAAGAGATATTTGCACAGCCATATCCTTTGCAGAATATTTCATAATGTCCAAGGGATGGACACAGTCCATTGGCCAATGAGTGGATAAAGAAAGCGTGGGCTACATGGAAAATGAAATATTCAGCTTCTGAAATGAAGGAAATCTGTCACAAGCTACATGAAGAACCTTTAGGACATTTTGCTAAATAAAATGAGCCAGCCACAAAAAGACAAATACGGCACGATTCCACTTACACGAGTTTATCTAAAGTAATCAAACTCACAGAAACAGAGAACAGACTGGAGGCTGCCAGGGCCTGAGGGGAGGAGGAGGTGGGAAGTTTGTTCAGCGGGTGTAGAGGCAGGACGGGTCCTGGGATCTGCCGCACAACAAAATACAGATGGTTGGCAATATGGTACTATACACTTGGAAATCCTTAGTTGAGTGAATTTTATGCTGTGGGAGTTGCCACAAGTTAAAAAAAAAATCCAGTGTTAGGGTGTGGGTGACAAGGGAGTGAGTACAGATGTTTGGCCTCTTGTTGATAATCGATTGTTGAAGTTGGGTGATGGGTAGTGAGGGCTCATTGCTTAATACTTTCTATTTTTGTATCTATTTTGTGTTTTTATAATAAAAAAGTAAGATAATTTCAAATAGAAAAGAAATACCGTACTACAAATAATCCTCTACCCACTGTCAGCAGGCAGATGGATTGTAAGTTTCTTTTCCCCTGGCAGGTACATATCTGAGTTTATTTGCTCTGGGAAGGGCAGCCTTTCTTCCACTCTAAAAGGGCCAAGAGCTGTGCCATCCGAAAAATCTACAGTCCAAACCGAGGTGATGGATGAGTGGGGAGGGCAGAGCAGAGTCCAGGACTGGAAGCTCAGTTCCTGCTGCCCTCCAGAAATGCCCATGTCCTGCAGCCCAGTCTCAGCTCAAACACCAGAAGGGAGCTGACCACCAGACTGAGCGTGCCAAGCCACACATCTAACGAGATTCCCCAGAGAATATCAAAATAAGTTCCACCTAAAAATGTATGCTGAAATGAATGTTTTCCTGCTCATTTCTTTTTCCCCAAACTTGGTTAATTTTTACAAAGGAAAAAGTGTACACTTTCCTGAAACTTATATCACCAGCTAATGTGCTCAGAAGTGTTTAGCAGTCTGATCACAGTAAAAGCTAGAAATTGAACTATTCACTTGCATCACTGAAAGAGAAAAGCAGAACTGATATAAGAATCCAGGCTTTTCTGTGGATGAATATGCTCTTTTTCAGGACTTCAACATAGCTATTTAAAAATGTTTTTATTAGCATGCATTATATACAATTACATAATAATGGGTTTCATTATGGCATTTCCATACATGTACATAATGTATTTTCATCATATTTACCCCTCTTACCCTCTCTTGTCCCTCTCCACTCCTATTGTTCCTCTTCTTCATCACTAACCCCCACTTCTACCTTCATGTCCTCTCTCTCTCTCTCTCTCTCTCTCTGTATGTGTGTGATCCAAGGAGCACAGGCAACCTTGCCAGTGGTTATACTCCTGATGAAAATGTCTCCTTCCACAACTATTAACTGCCTAGAGAGCCTCAGGGAGGGGCGAGGGCCACTTAAGCTCCTCCTCCACCGTCAGAGAATGTTAATGGGTCAGTTTTGTGTAGGTTTTGTGTTAGGTAATCATAGATACTGTGAGTACAAGAGTGCAACAGTCATATCATCCTTGGAGGACAATCTTCCACAACACTCCACCCTTTCTTCCAGCTCTTACATTCTCTCTATCCCTTCTCCACAATGTTACCTGGGCCTTGGGGGAGGTGATAGAGATGTCCTATTTGGGGTCTTTGACTCAAAACATACTGTTGACCCCTGCAAAATTAACATTCTTTGACCAAACTGGCAGTGGCAGTATTCTATGGGCACAAACAATTATTTAGAAGGAAATTTGACAGGTATGTCATGTCCATTTGTCAAAATAACAGCAGTACCTTCCCTACTAGGGCCCATGAGCTCTCCAGCCATAGGATTTTGGCCAGGTTTACAGTACCAGATGTGAATTAATTCCTTCCTGTGGCGCAGCCTTCAAATCCAATCAGAAAGAGTTTGGTTGCCCCCATGATAGACTTGCCACTATTGCACCAATGGGCACATCTTGTCTGGCTTGATAGTGCAGCATGCAGGGTCATAGCTGAGTAAAACTGTTGATGATAATTCTTCCCCAGCAACCTGCATAGCACCTCTGATACTGTGGGGCCTAGCTAGCAGGGAAGAAGCTTTCAGCTCTGTTCCATCTTGCTTTTTCTATGGCATGCAACTAAAAGCATGTGTTATCTTAGTGATAGGATCTTACCATCTAGTTTTGGTGGACAACTAACAGCAATGACCATAGCCTGTACTGTGTGGGGATTTCAGGGGTTACCCTGATCAACAACTTATAGGAAGGCATCTCACCCCTGGTATTGGGATTTTCAGTTAAAAACCTATGGCTTCTGGAAATAACTTTATGTGGATGAAGTTTTAGAAAAATAAATACAATCAAAATACCAAACTCTGTTCCCTCGCCTCCTATTGTGGTGTTATATTTACGACAATGAGTAACTCAGTGTTCCATGGTGTGGTTCCTTTTCACAGGCCTTTCCCTAACCTACAGTTTGAAATGTCATATTGTTAGATTTAAAGATTTTTAAAAATCTTATTGGAATAGTCTCCCTTTAAACCAGGTATATCTAACCCACAGCCTGCAGGCCACATTAAACCAAGTATATCTAACCCACAGCCTGTGGGCCACATGCAGTCCAGGACAGCTATGAATGTGGCCCAATTTAAAATTGTAAACTAAAACACTATGAGATTTAAAAAAAATTATTTTGTAACTCAGTTGAGTAATTTCAGAGCATGACCTTTGTAGATAACAACATTGGGCCACAATGTCCAAGGTTTGAAATGATCTGTGAGTCTCCAGCTAGCTACCCAGTGTCTGAGAGTAACTCTGGATTGCATGACATTGCTCTGGTTTGAATGACCCTACTAAATCGCACATCAAAACCTAATTCCTGTTGTGAAGTATTGAGAGGTGGTAACTTAATCAGACTGTGCTGTTTGGAGATGTGTTCTTTGGGAGGCATTGTAAGTTAAGTGAGGACGGATGGGTGGAGCCCTAATCAAATGGCTGTGCCTTTCTAAGAAGGGAGGATCCCAAGCTAGTATACTTGTTCTGTTCTACTATGAGATGCCCTTCTCCACACTGGGATGCAGGAAGAAGGCCCTCACCAGGTGCTAAGCAGTTGGCCATTGACATGCTTGAGTGTAGAACTATGAACTAAATGAACTTCTTTTCTTTATAAACTACCCATGCTGTGGATATTCAGTTACTACAAAAGGCAGACTGCTAAGCAGTCAGTGGATTTGTTGCTCACCTAGAGTTCATCCGCTGTCATGGGGTTAGCTTTACCCTGCAGGTTTAACACACTTCTGTTCTTAGTTCTGTATTGCACAGTTTGAACTTGTATTTGGCTCACTGGTTAGAAAGAGAACTAGTGTTGCAAAATGGTTAGTTAATAAGAGTCCTGCAATGGTAATGCACTTACAAACTCTGCTACAGTGGTCTGTGTTGATCTGTAGATTGCCTCACATTGCGCTTGGCCATGTCACTAGTAGTTCAATGTTAAAAAGATAAAACATACCCATTTTTGTGTATACATTCTTGTAGATGTGTGCGTCTGTGTGTGCATGTGCAGGTATGTGTAAACCAGAAGTTGATGTGTAATGTTTTCCTCAATTGCTCATCACTTTATTTTTTAAAACTTTTATTAAATTTGTTCTTTGACAATTTCATACATGTACATGATGCAATCTGATTACTCTCTTCCCTACCCCCTGTTATCTCTCTCCCATCCCCGTCAGTCCCTTTCCCAAAGGCATGGCTTTTGGTTTTGTTTTGTGTCTCATTTAGTTTCACCAGGGCCATCTATATGATTATCGGATTGGAACTAGCCCTTTGAGCCTAGTGGGGGTCATCAGAGGATACACATTGAAGATAATGGCTCCCCCTCCCTGAAACTATCAGTAGCCAACAGTTCAGCAATGAGGAATGGGACCCCATAAGTCCTTCTTCTCTACTTTATTCATTATTATTCTTTTGAGAATTTCATACATATATACAATGAAATATGATCCTATCCACCCTCCATTTCCCCTTATGTTTTTGTAGATTTTTAATTGAACTTCTGTGTATTTCATACAGAACATTTAATCATCTTTATGCCCCCCCTTCCCCATCAGTACCCTCCCATAGCCTCTCCATTGGATTTCATACATTCTGGAGTTTGTGTTAAGACCTACCAAGTCAAGTTGGTGTCCCCAGATGTCCCTCAGTGCAAGTTCATCCACTGAGGTCTAGTCAGCCTGAGTAGAATCCCTCCCTTTAAGAAGATCAGCTCTTCCTCACCCAGCAGTAATCAGCTGCTAATAGTTCATCTAAGACAGGGTTTCTCACTGAATCTGGAGCTCTATGGATTTGGCTTGACTGGCTGGCCAGGGAGCTCAAGTGCTCTCCTGTCTCTACTTTCCCAGCACTGGGTTACAGGCCCTCAATGTTGTTCTTAGCATG
Organism: Nannospalax galili; assembly: GCF_000622305.1. Taxonomy (NCBI): domain Eukaryota; kingdom Metazoa; phylum Chordata; class Mammalia; order Rodentia; family Spalacidae; genus Nannospalax; species Nannospalax galili. Next base: position 2,763,125 of record NW_008343973.1, on the reverse strand, counting down.
CAGGCCGTGCTAGGGATAGAACTCGGGTTCTCATGCTTATGCAGCAAGCACTTTATCAACTGAGCCATCTCTCTAGCCTCAACATGTTCACTTTGGCTAGTTATCTTCTGATAATTTAAAAACGGAAAGCTTTCTACACATTATTTATGAAGTTTCAATAAATATCAGTGCAAATCTTTCTTGTCATTGAGAAAAAAGCAAAAACTACAAAAGCAAACCAATTATTATTTAAGGACAATATGCAGAATTTTCAAATATCGAGCTATGAAATGATTTTCTAATACATTTGACACAGTAATATATGGTGATCGCGTGTTTTGATTTCTTTTTTTGTGTGTTGTGTGTACGATGTGTGTGGAGGTCAGAGGCTGGCACCCATTGTATTTCCCAGTCACTTTCTACCTTAGTTTTTGAGACAGGGTCTCTCACTGACTCTATATTTCATTGATTAGGCTGGAGAGCTAGTTAGCAACCCCAGGGATCCTCCTGTCTCTGCCTCTACAGTGCTGAGATTGCAGGTGCATACATCTACCTGGCTTTTTACGTGGGTACTGGGTATACAAACTTGGGTTTTCATGTAACGCTCACTTTATCAACTGAGCCATCTCCCGAACCCTCAAGCTTTAGTACACATATTCACTCTCCAAAGATGAAACATTGTATCAGTTGAAAATGAATTGTTCAACAAAATATTCTTACATCTAAATTATAACTTCAGAGCAAACAAAACATATTTATCTCTTAATGCAACTGAGACATTTCTTATAGATAACACTATTTTAAAATTGTTAAATATGGGGCTGGAGAGATGACGTTAAGAGCACTGGCTGCTCTTGCAGGGGACCCTGGATTGATTCCCAGCACTCACATGGTGGCTAACAACCATCTGTAACTCCAGTTCCAGGGGAATTTGGCACCCTCTTCTGACCTCCACAAGCATTACAAAACATAGGTACATTTACATACATGCACACAATACACTCATACACATAAAATAAAAATAAAATATTTTTGTGAATAATTTTTTAATTTAGTAACCACATGACTAGAAGAAGCATTTCATTACAGCTTTAGTATATTCAATAACAATTTCCAGAGCAAAGATACATCTCTTTCAAAACTGACTGTAAATTTTTAGGTTCACAGTTGAATTAATAGTTACACAATATTGAACTCAGTATAAACCCTATAAGACATAAAATTGAATGAGGTTTTAACCTTTAAAAAAGATCTCCATTTCCTTTTAAAATATACTGTTTCCTACAGAAAGACTCATTTTTAATGCTACTAATGCTTAGATGTTTGCACATGTGTCTCTAATCTCTATGTATTTGATTATTACTAGCCATAGTCGGTTATATGCAGATCCTTGGCACCTGAGTATGGATACAAAGTCATCAGGTAGATTTCAATGGTAATGTTTATCACCTCTACTAATTAACATGAAGTAAAATTTTATGTTTCCTCCTCAAATATAACTCAATGTACTTATTTGTTGATGTTTTTGTGTGTATATCATACAGAACATCCCAAACAATCTGTATACCCACTTCCCAAATGGCACCCTCCCATAGCCTCTGCCTGCCACTGGAGCCCATATACTCTATCATCACGGTTACTGTCCACTGTGTTGTCGGCATCCCCAGCCGTTCCCCAGTGCTCGTCCATCCGCTGAATCTAGTCAGCCTATCTAGAGAGCCTTGTTTTAGGAAGATCAGGTGTTCCTCATCTAGCAGCAATCAGTATTTTTTAAAATTGTTAAATATGAATTTAAAACATCATTTTAATAACATTGACATAAACTTTTAAACTTGAATTTTCATAGCAAAGTAATGTAACTATTGGGAAGAAAACCAAGAAGATATAAGAAACTATGTATCACGATGAAGGGGGCTTGGAATAACAAAAGAAAAAAACCCTAAAGCTTTATTAAAAGCCCTGCTGTCCGCTACTCTTTGAATGTCCTCATGCTACCCTTTGGGGGGCTTCTTTGGGGTCTGAAGATCTGAGGACAGCTGCATTCACAGCCAGAATCTCTTGGCTGCCTGCAGCCTTGCAGGTGCTCCATGAAGCTGCTGTTCTGGGCTTTCTCGAGGCCCCAGGACAGGCTGGGCAGAGATTCCAGCAGAGGTCGTGTGCAGTGTGGACTCTGAAGCTGTGTGCTGGATTGAGTGAGAAATGTCCTCCATAGACTCAGGTTGGTGGGGGCTGTTTGGGGAGGTTTAGAAGGTGCAGTATTGCTGGAGGAAGTGTATTACTGGGGGCAGGCTTTGGGCGGTCAGAGTCCTGCCCCACTTCCCGTTCCCTGTCTCTGCTTTGTGTTTGCCTTTGAAGATGTGATCTCTCAGCTTCCTGCTCCTGCAGCCATGCCTGGCTTTTGCTGCTGTGGCTCCCCAACATTATGGATTCTCCCTGTGGAACTTTAAGCCAAAATAAACTCTTCCATAAGTTGCTTTTGGTCATGGTGTTTTATTACAGTAACAGAAAGTAACTAATACATTCTGTTTGGCTGACTTAGTAATTATGTTTTGGGGGCTGGAGAGATGGCTCAGTGGTTAAGAGCTCTTGCTGCTCTTCCAGAGGACCTGATTTTGGTTCCCAGTACCCATATCAGGTGGTTCATAATCACTTACTCCAGGGGATCCATTACCTTCTTCTGACCTCCACAGGCACCCCCCCACACACAAGATATACATACACAGGCACACATATACACACATACATTTTAAAAAATAAAATTTCAATTTAAAAAATATGTTCTGTGTTTAAAGATAATTATCAAAATGAGTAAGGGTTAAAGATCTCTTTCACCAAGAATATGGTGATATTAGTGGGAAAACTGGGGTGATCTGAGTGCAGTCTATGGTATGGAATCAAATCAATCTTTCATGTGAGGGTGCACATACAGATATTGTGTGTGTGTGTGTGTGTGTGTGTGTGTGTGTGTGTGTGTGTGTGTGTGTGTGTGTGTGTGTGTGTGTGTGTGTGACTGTAGGCCAGAGGTCAATTGTTCCTCAGGAGATAGCCATCTGCTTTTTTAAAGGCAGGGTCTCACATTGGCCTGGAAGTTGCTGGTTATTCTAGGCTGTCTGGCCAGTAAACCCTAGGGGTTTTCCTGTCTCTACCTCCCAGGGCTGGGATTACAAGCAAGCACTACCATACCTGAGTTTTCTTAGTGGTTTTGGAGGATCAAACTCAAGTCCTCATGCTTGCATGCCAAGCACTTTATGATTTCCCTACCCCCAATCAAATCAAGCTTGAGTCTGAATAATCTCTAAAATAAAAAGAATTGTTGAGTCATTATACTCATTAGGCAGATCAAGGACCATGGCCTGAGATGAGTTCCCAGAGCAAACAGCAGCAGGGTCACGTAGCAGATGGGAATGTATCCACTGGATTTAGAGCTAAGAATATTTCTAGAAGAAAAGTTAAGGGGAGGAATAGGTTACTTATATCAAACTACTGTGGCTAAACCCTAGAGGGGTGACAAGAGAAGGTTTTGGAATAGGAAGCAGAGAAGGGAAGGTTTTGGAACAGGAAGGTGATCTGTGCAGGAGGTCACTTGTTGCTCCTGGATTGGAGTTCTGAGCAGGATATGGTAGTGTTCAGGAGGATACGAGATTTCAGTCAAGGCTTTAACATACATTCAGGAATGGAAAACGGTTTGTTGTTGGCTCATAGTTTGTCTACTTTTGTTTTGCTATTGTTTCAAGACAGGGTCTCTTTATATATCCCAGCTCAAATTCACAGTCCTCCTGCTTTAATGCATTGAGATTACAGGAGCACAGCCTCACCCAGCTCAGCTCCTACTGTTAACCTTCTCTTCTCACCACTACCCTCAATCCTTGTAATTAAATTTAGGATGGCTAAGAATTTTCTTCTGATGAGTAGTTTATCCAATAGTACTGAAATAATTTTAATGTCTCATTTTTGATGATTATGCTATGGCATGTATGATGTTAGCATTAGGGGAGAGTGTAGATGCTCTGTTATTTTTCCATACATCTAAAATTATTTCAAAATAAAAGGCGTAAGTGTAGGTAGATATAGATATACAGACTGTGAAAATATCCTTTTCATAGAGGGTAATAAGGAATTAGGCCACAGGATTTTGATACCACATGAATGCTGTCTCTTTGCCTATCTCAAACCTACCCTGAGAACTATTTGGTGAAGAAGAGTCTTGAAAAATGTACTCCCATGCTGAGCACACGCAACTAGCTCTTGGAGTACTGTCCTGTCCTGCGGATCAGTTTGAGTCTCCCACTGTAGTGAGTTTGCACCTGGCATTGCGGGGGCAGAGCCTTGCTCCATCTCTTTTATGTCCTAATAATGCTGCTTTCCGGCCACCCATTGAATCGGGTCCCTACTGCATTTCACACTTGGATTAACTCAATCATGCAAATTATGTGAAGCCTAAAAGAAATCAGGCTGTGGGCAAATAAGAAATGCTAATAAAAATTGAAAATACGGCTCAGAGCCACGAGGCTCCTTTATGCAGCTGCTGCCTACAGTCCTTAGATTCTCGTGCTCTGATGCAGTGCAAAAGGGAGGGATAAACAGAGTTGAGTTATGACATAAATAAAAACCACAGTGTTAATTAGATTCCCGAACCTGGATGCACCTCTTCTCATAGAATAAACTGGTTTTGACAAGATTAGCCAGATAAGAGTTCCCATGCAAAGCATTCCTTGAAATAGTTGTCTTTCTAAGCAGAGATTTCCAGAGGTTTCATTGTAAGGTGACTAATATTCCTTTCAGTATAAACTGCATAATGTCCTGGTCACTGGCTCCTGTTCTGTTAACTCCTCCACTTGGAATGAGCTCTAGAAGGTTCTTCTATCACACTAATGGGCCTCCGAGGTCCAGTTAAAAAGAAATCTCTTAGTTCAGAAAGCTTCCCTGACTGTTCTCAGGAGAACTGTCTTGTTTTGCTGGCTTTTCACAGGCCACTGTATTTGTGTTACTGAAGCAGAATGTATAATATTGGGGACCTCATAAAGAAAAGAGATCTATTTAGTTACACTGTTGGAGGCTGAAAGTCTAAGATTGGGTGGCTCCACCTGTTTGATGGCTGGTGAACACTCTGGCTACATTACAACCTGGTGGAGAAAGGAAAAGAAACTGGTCCTGTGCAAAGGCATGGGTGACTTTGCTTTATAACAACCTGCTTTGTGGAGGACTAAGTTACTCCTGAGGCTAGCATTAATCCCTTCCAATATCATTGCTCCCATTACCCAACTGCCTCTTACTGTTGGCTCCACCTCTTAAAGACTTACCACCTTGTACAGGTCTTGTGCAGGCTGTCTGTGCTAAGCACTGTGGGTTCATATGTGCAACTACCTTGGGGTGTCTAGACAACATACTTTTCTTGTAGTCATCTACCACCTCTGGCTCTTACAATCTTTCTGTTCCCTCTTCTGCAATGACCCCTGAACCTTTGGGGAAGGTACAATACAGGTATCTTATTTAGGTCTGAGCGCTCCATAGTCCCTTATTTTCTGCACATGAACTATTTGTGGGTCTTTGTGTGACTCACCATCTGCTGCAAGAAGAATGTTCTCTCATGAGAGTTGAGGGAGGTACTAATCTATGGATATAACAAAAAGTCACAAACCCAAGCCAGACAGGGATGGGGAAGGTAAGCAGGAAGCCCCAGTCCTAGTTGAGGATCTGTTGGCTACTGATGGATGATGGGAGAGGGAGAACCAGTTTTCCTTACTGGTATAAAGACTAGTAGGTTGACTAGACTTTAGGACATGGACCCACACAGGAGCACTTGGGAGGCATGGATTAGAATCAATAGGCCTTTGAAAAAGAAAAATTAAATATACAAATAAAAGAACAGACAATAATGGAGGACATGAAATTGGGGGGTAGTGGAGAAAGTCTGGAGGGGGGAGGGGCATTTGAATATGATCAAAATATACTGTATGAAATTCTGGAATCAATCATATATATATTTTTTTAAAGATTTATTACCCATTACCCTTGATTCTCCCATACTAGTGACCCAGCCTCTAAGACACGAACCTTGGGGGACTACATTCAATACACATCCCATCCACAGCAGCCTCTTAATACCTGCAATTTTACTTGGGGTTATTTAAGCATACAAAGCTCCCTGAAGCCTGGAATACAGGTTTCCCAGAGAAGAAATCAGGCTTCTCCTGCTAGATCTGGCATCCATGTTTATACTCACCATTCTGGATGTCCAGTGAGCTTTTTCAGAAGGATTTATTGGAGTTTGGGTCCTAGATGAAGTAAAGATCGTTTGAGCTTCTCTCTTCTGAACCGTTGCTCCCTGCTCAGATTTGGTTTCAATTCTCCAGCGTCAGAGAACATTAAGCAAAGAAAGGGACCTCACATTTCTAAACGAGAACCAGGAATGATCAAGGAAATGCTGGCCTCGACTAGAAGCGCTGGAAGGCATGACTCCAGCTAATCTTTAGCTCTGAGGGGTGAATCCAAATGTATAGCAGGTGCTCAGTTCGATTCCCTGCTCCCATCTGAGTTGTCGCTCCCCTCAGCCTCAGGCTCCCTTCCGGACTTCACCTACTTTACTTTAAAGCTCCTGACTTAAGATTGCCTACACAGAGAGCTTTCTGTATGCACTAACAAGGATTAGATTGTTGCTTATTGAGTACAGATCTGATGATTCAAACTTCAGTCACAGCAGCCCAGAATGGAGTCCAGGAGTTCAATTGTCATCCACCCAGTGGTGCAGATCTGGCAGGCCATCTATAAACCCATTCCCCTCCCTGAGTACTCCTAGCATGCAGCTTGGGAACAGTGTGGGAAAAGAGTCCAATTTAGAGCAGACATGTCTCTAGAGGCAGGAAGATGGATGAGGATGGATGATGATGAGGACAGTACTAACAGCAATGGCAAGAGCAACTTTTGCTGCATGCTGGGCCTAAGCGATTTACACTTGTAATCTCATTCAATCTTGTGCTCCTGTGAGGAATGTGCTAAGTGTCCCATACACTTTAACACATAAGAAAGGACTTTGGGGATCTCAGGAACAGAGCCCTCAAAATCCCTGAAAGAGCAGGAAATCCTACCTTTCCCCTGACTTGATATTATCTGTAAAGATGCTACCAGCCCCAAACGAAGACTTTGAAATCTCTATTCTCTTATGAATAGTAATTGATCCCAAGAGAGGGTCTGATAGGTGCTAGTGCTGTCTTTTAAGTTGCTACAAACTGTCTGGGTTGAGGAAGGTCTACTCTACACAGCTGGCCAAGGAGACCAGAGATTATTTGATTCAGGGATATACTTGAGTGACCACAGGAACCCCTTAAGGAGCCTGCAAGGGATCCCTTAAAAGATTTGTCTCCAAGAGCCTTGTAGCAGCAGAGGAACACATACAAAGCAGCCTGAAAGAGCTGTGCTATCAGACTCTGTTCCCCCTCACCTTTACCTAGAGAAAGCTCTATGACGAATGTCCACAATAAAATTATTAACCATGATCATTTCTCATAACCAACTCACTTATATTTAATGACCACTAAATCTTCTAGGTGGGTTAAAAACAGGCTCACAGTCTCGTTCTCCTTGGAGGTGACTGGCATGCCTTTCTCATTTCAAAATTAGAGACAATATCCAAGCTCAGCAGCACCCTTACTTCTGGAGGCTTGTTGGAACTCGGAGCACATCCCCTTGACAGATACAACAGGGATTAATGAGCCATGACCAGAAGTTTGATTTTTCTGTCAAGTGCTCCCATCCGTTTTTAATAAACAGAAGAACAACAGCAACTCCACTGCCTCCTTTCCATTGCTTAAGCAGAGCTGGTTGCTCCTGGTACCCTGTGAGCAGAAAGGAATTAGGATGCTAAATGACTGACAAATGCGTTTATGAGCCCCTTCGGTCTGCTTCTCTGGTGGCTGGCTTTCTCCCCAAGTTCCATTTCTCTGCCTCTATTCAATGTGGGCGGTTCAGCACTTTGCCAAGGGAAACCGTCAAGTGCAATATCACATTTACAACTAAATGGCTTTAATTTAGTGCCACTGGTGCACTATCTGTGGTGTAAAACTGCCAAAATACCCACTGTTTTCCTGTTAAGCCATGCTGGAAACTCTTTCACAGAAGCTTATCTCCTGCAAGGACTAGAAGTTGAGCCAAGGTACAGCTATCCTGCAACAGTAGATAGGACCAGGTAGGACTGAAGAGCAATGCTCAGCAACAGGGTCCCCCTCTTTTGTGCCCACAAAACTGATTCGATCTCAATTAATTCTGTCCTGACCAAAAAACAGTCATTAGCAGATCTTGCTCTGCCTACAATCACTGAAAAAATTGCATTGCTCACAAAACAGATGTTTCTATTGTAAAAATTAGAAACAAGAATATGGTAAGTCTCCTTTCTCCCTCTCTGTCTCTCTCTCATTCTTTCTTTCCTTCTTCCTTTCTTTCTTGTATTTTTCTCTTTGGTCTTGCTAAACAAGCTAAGATTTCCATGGGCCACATCTTGGTTCCCTGAGAGCCTTGCTAAACTTGCTAAAACTGCCTTAAGCCACACTGACCACAGGATGTCCCCAGCGTTCCATGGAAATTCCACAGAAAGGGCATTTACCTGGTAATGCAAAAGTTGTTTCTTAAAGAAGAAAGGTCAGAGCACGTAGATATGGCCCCATATTCTGTTTGAAACCAAACCTGCTTCACAGAGGCAGCCTCAGTGCCACCACAGGATGGCACAGCAGATGTGAGCTGAGGTTGTCCTTGAAGAAGAATGTGCCACCTACAAATAAAACCACTAAACTTAACAGCCCAGAGCTGCTATTTAATCGCCCCTGAAGAGAAGTCACCCTGAGGCAAAGTTAATAACCAATACCAGATCTTTTTTTCCCACTTTAATTTTCTTTGAAAGCTTTGTGCTCGAGCAACATGGTGACCAATATCTAATGAAATTATATGCCGTTCAAGTACACTCCTTCAGCTGACATATTAGTAAATTCTAAAATGAGAGTTCGAAGAACTCAACAGATATGGAACAGAGCATGAATGTAAAATTATACAGTTAAAATAAAATTTAAAGTAGAATTGAATAATTAACCCAACCCTCCCTTGTATGAGAGCAGGGATGAAGCAGTGATGCCACAAGACGGCTGCCATACGTGAGGTCCTGAAGAGAAGATGCCCAAGGAAGAGGGTGCATCCAGTGGCCCTTTCGGAGGCTAAATATAAAATTGTGCTTGTGAACTATCTGTTTTCTATTTCAGTCCCAGGTCCCATCAGCAAAAGATTAAGTTAGTCAGTTTTCTCCCTGTCCTAGATGAACCCCAGTCCAAACAGACTTCTGTTAGCTTCTGTTATCAAAGCTTCATGAGTTAAGCTCACAAGTACATTATATTCACCAAACTCCACTGGCATAATAGTCCTCCTTTTCTCTAACTTAGCTACAACCTGGGATAATCTGTGTTTTCTGCTAGGGGGCTGTTAGAGAGCACAATGATTCCTCATAGGGAAGATATGTAGAGTCTAGGTAATGTCTGCTGTGCTAGTCTTCCATTTATATACCCAGCTGTACAAAGCTGAGCATCTGTTACTTTGAAATATTAATGTGAGCCGTGCTTTCACTGATATGGAGGCCACTGTGGGCTTAACTGTGTATTTCCAAAATTCGTATGTTGCTTTTAATCTGTAGTACCTCAGGATGTGACTATATTTGGGGAAAAGGGTCTTTAAAGAGATATTTAATCTTAGGCAAGGTTATTGTAGTAGGCCCTGATCCAGTATGACTGGTTTCCACATAAGATATCAGGACACCATGGTACAGAGAAAAGCCCTGTGAGGTTATGGGGAGAAGACAGTATCCATAGGCCAAGGGAAGGCCTTAGGAGAAACCAACCTTGAGGACACCCTGATTTCATCCGGTCCCCTCCCTGTATCTGTGGAATGATTATGGCAGTTCCAACAAATTAATACAGAGGCAAAATTTTCACCTTGGTAATATCAGTTATAGAATACCAGTCATAAGCTCTTGGGTTAAACACAGTTCATACCTTAATAGTAATGGCTAACAAGAATTATAAACTAGTGAATGCTGAGAATCCTGCCTACCAATTGATTTAGGTATAATTTAATATTGGAGGCAACTATCCTGAGTGAAATACACTTTTCACAAGAGAAACTGAGGTAAAGGCTCTGCTCCCCCAGACTCCTGTGGCCGCACTTGATCACTAGGCAAAGTGCACTAGCTCTGAAACCAAGAGAAGGGAGCAGACAGAAAGGAGAGAGGGGATGGTGCCCTTTTCTTCATAGTCTTCTGTTATAGCCACTCATTTTGGACACAATGATTTAACGATTGTGGGTGAATTTTGAAAAGGGCTTGTTCTGGCAAGTATACCAGTTACCCTAGAGTCAAATGTGATGCCCACTCTGTAAGCTGTGGGGTCACATCTTCTGCCATTTGGGGGTACACTTATTTCATTAGGTGCTTACCTTTCAAATTACCTAATAATGCCAACTCCCTATGTATTGTATGAAATGGACCATCTTACTAGGAGTGAACAGGGATCAGTCAACCTTCAGGGAGTGGTCAGTGATTGAGTGCCAGCCTATTTGGAGATGGATCCCTGATTCACAGGATTGCTCAGGCTGTATACATTTCTAGTCCATCTGATATCAGAGCTTGAGCAATTCACAGTGGGGTATGTTCCAGAGTTTTCCTTCCCCTCCACAACAATGGGTTCTCAAAAATGTCTGTGCATGTGCCTCTGGCAGATGCACCTGCACAAGGCCAAGACGTCTTCCTTCCACTGCAGCCATGCAGACTGATGCCTGGGGGTCTGTACCTGAGAGTGCGACTTGCCAGGCTTTACAGTGAGTACTGGACCTGCCTGGAGCTGATATGGCTCAGTACCCAGTGCCCTTGCCACAGTGTGCATGACCTCACAGAAATAGCTGAAGTCATTAAAAAAAGAGATAAACTGATAGGCTATTATTCTCACCATAAAGGAATTTGCTTCTCTGAAAAGGATTTACTGTCCAGGCTCCTTCCTAAAACAGGAAGCTCACCATGTGGATTGAGACTAGGATGACTTTACAGGAATCCCATGACTACCTTTAGAGCTCACCTATTTTTAAAGTGGAAAGGGGTGCATAAACATTCGGGACTTATCAGGTTAAATCATTGCAGACTAAGAGTGCTCCTTCAGGGAGGAAGAACCGTTCCTTACCTCACTGCTCTGAACTTGAGCTTGCTGCCCAGGGCACAGTGTCCAGAATAACTATCCTCATTTTACAGGTCAAGAAACTGAAGACTGGAGAGACGGGATAGATTTTGTGAGGCCAAGCTCCCCAGTGACCAAACCCACTATGAGGAAAAAAAAGGGAGGGGGAGGGGAGGGAACATTAGCTTGAAATTAAAAAGACAAAAATAAAAATAGTAGCTACACATTCACTGACTCAAAAATAGAGAAAACATATTGTCCTTCTGGTTTTAAGATTGTGCAATAACCAAAGACAGGTTTCAAATGTCAGTTTGGCAGAGCTTTAAGGGGCCATTTAGGAAGAATCCAAAATCTTATTTTTAAAAGAGCAGCTGCAGCTTCAAGGCACCAACAACAACCTAAGATGGGGTGAGGAATGGGTAAAAAGGAGGTATAATGTGTTTTATAACATTTTATAACAAATTTATATATATATAAATATGAAGCAAAACCTAAAGAAAATCTATATAGTTTTGATAATCATATATTAACCCGACATTTCTTTTAAGGATTAGAAAAAATATCCAGGTGTTACCAGTTGAATTTCACTGTTTCATTACATCAATTTCTTTCTCAAATACCCACTATGACGTCAGAGAATGCGTGTGAGCTCTGTATGCCATGTCTTCTTTATAAGAATATTAAGCAGAAAGTAAATACAATTTGCTGTTTAAATAGCTCTCCTCCTTCCTTTGGTCACTTGGCCCTCATTTTATTTAATTAGCCTGTTCATTGCTGGTGCGAACCTGCAGTGTATTGGGATATGTAGATTTCTTGGTGTACAACAGGTCTCTGGAGCTTGGTATCAGATTGAACGTTTAGAGGTAGGTCTTTATTGGGCTATTCTGGAAGCATATTTCTGTGTATCTTCTGTGTGATAAGAGAATTGATAAGCTTTTCTGCCTGTTTTATGCATCCACAGTATATTACTTTCTGCGCTGGATTCAGCAGTTGAGGGAAAGCAAATGATTTACAAGAATCACCAAGCAGAATGCAGGGTCCCCTCTGCCTTGCTCCTTGTTGCTGTCACCTGCTACTGTGTTGGATGCTAAACTTCTATTGCCGAGTATGTACATCCAGGAACTTGACTGGTTCTCTGTCTCTGTTGTTCTTAATTGTTCTTAATGCACAGCACAGCTAGATATACTCAGTACATCTTCCCCTGTAAGTCAGTCCCCCCCCCGCCCCCCCCCCCCCGGTCTCTCTCATGTGTGTGTCTGTGCGTGTGTGTGTCTGTGTGTATGTGTTCCCTTCAGGACTGCTCTGGCCATTCCCCTGGAGGAAGAATTTTAAGTCCGAGGGCAGGTGTGGGGTAGATGAGGCCAGCCTACGACTGCTGTCTGCCTTTGATGGCTTTTCCAGCACGCTGCTCTGATTAACGAGCAGAGGCCACTAATGAAGAGTGAGGCTGGGTCTCTCCTTTTCCAGAGACTGAGCCCATTACCCTCTGGTTCCCCAGCAGCCTGTGGGCACCAGGCCTGCTTCCCGAATGGATGGCTTCCGGCTCGCAGTGCCGCTCCCAGTCCTGGTGCCAATGGCCGTGAATAACCTCACTTTTGTGTGTATTTATTTTATTTTGAATTTCTCCACCCCAGTTCTTTCCACCTCCAAACCCACCCCCTGCTTGGTGGCTCCATGCGGTGATGTTTCTTGAAATGTTAGATTCTTTCTTCCTCTATCCCCCCCTCCAGTTCTGGAAGCATTTTGTTTCTGTACTGCTTTGTGAAGCGGGTGCTGAGTCCACATCCTTGGGGCTTTACAGTTGAATTAATTATTAAACAGGAAGGGAGCAGTACTTTCAGCAGGCGCCAAGTAACTATACTTAAACTGCAACCTGGCAATGCTTCTCCACCCTGTGCTGTGGTTTGCTGAAGGCAACTGGAGATTTTTATTCTAGTTTTAATCAAGCATTTCTATAAGTTTTCAGGCAGTTGAGAGTTGGCAGGCAAAGGGCTGGGAAGCCAGTCTTCATCGCCTCCTGACCATTTTGGCCAAAACTTTTTTTTGTAGAAATCAGAAATATGTTCCCAGTTCATAAATCAATCTGAAATTATCCACTCCCAACTGTTTGCTTTTACAGAGAACAGGGTGGGCTTTTCTCTCAAATATATGTATGCTTTCTATTGATTAGTTCCCCTTTGTGGAGAATGGTACTTTTCCAAAGGTAGCCATCAGAAGGTTGACTTTGTTGCTTTGTGAGTGTTACGGGGACTTGTTATTTGGAGGCCAAGTGGACTGGGACAAACCTTATCTTTAAAAATGAAGGTGTCCAGCAGAAGTTCTTAATTCCCTGAGTCTAGGCATTGACACTTTTCAGAAATTCACATCCCCTAGAGATGGTATAGATGGGACCTGGCAGAGGTGCGCCAGTGAGGCAGTGCTAGTCTTTTCCAGAAAATCTAAGCATGTGTTAAAAGTACTGACAGGACAGCCTCTGGTGGTGGGGAGCTGCCTCACATCTAGCTCAGCATTTAGTTTTCACCTGGCCTCCAGCATTTGATGCAGGCCTTTCTATCCCAGGGATGCTTCATAGGACCAGCTCAGCTCTCTCAGCTCTCACCCTGCAGCGGAACAGTGGTGGAGACTGTTGGGGGCTGAGGGAGGAAATGCTAAGTGCAGCTGGGTGCGTGGGCAGGAGTGTGAAACAGCCTCAAGAGGGAAGAGAACAAAGATTTGGTTAAAAATTTAGATTCATCCATATAAATTTGGAACAGGGCAAGAGAAAGAGAGAGAGAGAGAGATAGAGAGAGCCAGCACAGCACATACCACCCTCACCCCTCAAAATGGCTGGTGATGATGTATATATGTGAAAACCCCTCTGTGCTGGGCTAAGTGGTACAGGCCTTTAATCCCAGCACTTGAGAGACAGAGGCAGGTGGATCTCTGTGAGTTTGAGGCCAGCCTGGTCTACATAGTGAGCTCCAGGCCAGGCAGGATTACACAGTGAGCCCCTGTCTCAAAAAGACAAACAACAACAACAACAACAACAAAACTCTCCAAATGAAACACAGCACATTTGTGTTACCTCTTACCACGTTCCTGGGAGTACTGCATATACCTTAGAACGCTTTAAACATATGAAATATTCTGTGAGCCTTGCTATTTAAGTATTATTTTTCAATACTTATTTTCCCTTTGGAAAAAAATATTCTTGCTATCAATTTTTCCTTTTAGAAATATGTAATTTTTAAAACTCATATATTATCTACAACTTGACTATGTAATTTCCAATGGGTAATACATTTCATTATAATAATCTAATAAATGTACTTACAATGAGCAAAACCTCGAGGTTTAGTGGCTTATTGTGAAAGATTAGTTAAAGGTTATGGATATGTTTCCATGGCAGAGCACTTATCTAACATGCAGGGGGCCTCAGGTTCAATCCTGAGCACTGGAAAAAATAGTTATAAGAAACCAAGAAAATGTACACCTTTAAGACTTTAATCACTCTCTTTGCCACCTGTATCCTCCCTGAGTGACTGACACTGTATATATCAGCTCAGAGCTTGGGCTCCTACCCTCTGGTGTTCAGTTTGTTTTTACTATTCAGGATTCTGGGATGGCCACACTGGACTCATTATGGTCCTCGCCACAGTAAATAATTTAAAATCCAGCTTGAAAACCATATAATCCTCATCAATATTTGGAAAAGATGCTTATTAAGTGGATAACATGCATATAGTTTCCGTCTGTTCATGTCTTGTTTCCTTTTCAAAAACTATATTCTACACTGCTCTAAAAATTAAAGGAGGATAAGATTTCTGATTTTTGATTAAGAAAAGATTCTAGTCCCCTTTATTTAGAAATGGTTCATATGCATCACTCATCCATATGAGATTTCCAACACAAAATTTACAAATATAAGCTGGACATGTTGGCACACGCCTTTAGTCTCAGCACTCCAGAAGCAGAGGCAGGTGGATCTCTGTGAGATTGAGATCAGATTGCTCTACATAGTGAGTTCCAGGTCAGCTGGGGCTATGGGGTGATCCTGTCTCAAAAATACCAAAAAAAAAAAAAAAATACAAATAGAAAAATTAAATTTACAAATATGTATTTTAAAGTCTTGGTACACATTGTAATAGTAAATATTTTTTCGTAGCTTTTCCATAGCATAGCTCAGGTACATTAGAATCTTCTAGATAATATCACCAAAGAATATTTTATTTAAAATGTCCTTTCAAGAGCTGACCTGATCTTCTGTGCTTAGATATCACAGTACAGTTAGAAAGTGAAAACCATCTTCACTTTGTTGGGAATAAAACTAGCCAAGAAGAATTATAACCCTGTACACACACACATACACACACATACACACACACACACACATGCACACACACTTCAGTGTCACAGTTCAAACATGCACATGTTGCTGCTGTTTAAATGCCCTTTTCTCTCCCTAGTTTTAAGGACAACTTAAAAAACAACGGGTATGCCAACCTATGCTTTCCTGAGGACTTAGCTGACTGCTAGAATAAAAGTTGAGAACGTGTCTGATTGTGTCAACTGTGTTCCAGAAACCTGACAAGTCCTTCCTTTTGCTGAAAAGATCAGTCCCCGCCTGGGCTAATGTCACCCTTCCAGCACGACGCTCCCAGCTGCTGATGCAGCAGGGGTTTCCCCGGCCAGCCGCGTCCTGGGTGAGTCCAGCCGCCTGCCAAGAGGCCGGCTGAGTCTGCAGGTGTATGGGCTTCAGCCCTAGGCACGGCTGCCTCTGCTTTCCCCTAAGGTCTCCCCATCCTTCTGCAGCCCAGATGGTTCCAATTTGAGGCCTACACTCTGCGCTGGAGCTGTATTGAGTTTCTTCCCTGAAACCAACAAAACCTGCTTCAGCATTTTGCTTGGATTAAAATATTTGTCCCTTTTTTCACAGGGCAGGAGGAGGGCTCCTGATGCCTCCGAAGGAAGGAAATCATTACAGGCCCTACAGAAGTAGGTCATGTGCTACAGCTGCTCATAGTTTAAGAGGAAGAAACATCGGACCTCAAACCTGGAACACGACTCTTTCAAAATGTTTGTGAGCAGCCCAAGAAAAACATCCTCCCGAGTCTTATCTAATAAGCATGATCTCTAATCGCCTCAGTGTGTGCCCGTTTTCCTTAGGACTTTGCGCCTCCTTCCCAGACTCAAGAGATGCCGGGGCAGAACACAGAAAGCCCTAATGAAGGGGATTTAATAGTTTGTCTTAAAGCTAATATGGTCCATTAGGAGCTGTCATTCTTATAAACAGTGAAGATATGTTACGGTCTTCTGGGGTGGAAAGCCACTCCATGCAGGCCCTGTAAACACTAAGTAACGATCTGTGGAACACGCATGAGCGACAATTAAAGCTCCGCTTGGAAAGGCGGGTTTCCCCGCACAGATTTGGTTTCCTGTTAAATAAACTCGTAAATATCATACATGTGCAAGCATATGCTTACATTATAAAAAATAACACGTGTATGTTTCATTAAGGAAATCAAAGAACAGATATCTTCCAAGCGTGGTTGGTTTCTATAACCTGAAAAGCCTCTGCTGAGATTAGCTAGCTCAGTTACTAGTGGAGCTTCAAGTCTTCAGCTCCCAGGGTGATAAAACTTTAGGAAGACCTAAAATCAACCTCTCATCATGACACCAAAGGCACAGTTCCAACCTTTAAAGTCGTAAGCAAAAAAGAGTTGTTTTAAAACCTCTTACAGACATTGTACATTCCACTACGGTTTGGATACTTCAGAAATTTAGTTTCATTTGCAGCAGATTCCAAGCAGAGACAGACCGGGGAAGGGCTTGCTGGACACTCAGAGGTGCTGGAGAAGTTGAGGGCTGATCAACTCTCTGACTTTGTAAATAGAATTTACTCCTCTATGCCTTTTTGTTATTATTATTTTTTTTTCTTTAAAGACAAATGATTCCTTTTCGTAGGTTTTGGGTTTGGCAGAATTTGATGAAAAACTAGAGTTTTTCCTTTGTGTATGGAAGGTAAGAAGAACAGGAACTGCCAGACTAAAATTAGCATAGTTCACAAAGACTGAAAGCTCCAGGGACAAGGATTTTTTTTTTTTTTTTTTGAGAAGTAGCCTCAGGCAGAACTTACTATCAAAGAAGTCCGGGAACAAAAAATAAATAAATAAATAAAAACAAAAACATTTTAAAAGCAGATTACAAATCCCTTCTAACAAAGCAAAATCAAATCACTGATCAATAAGTGCAGCTGGGTTTAAATTGTTTCCTTTATAAAGGCCTTAAAAACTTTGAGTAATAGGCTAAAGGCTGAACCTTTCATGCTTTGGAGCAAACCCCTTCTGGAAAAATCTTTCTCCCTTCTCCAGGGAACAGCTCCTGGGAAGAGTTGCCGTTGCTCTGTGCTCTCTGATTACTGAACACTGAGCACGGCCTCGTGGCTGGAAAAGGCTGGCAACATTGCTTCCACAAAAGGGCAAGGTGGTCTTTGATCTGTGCGGAGTGCCCTAAGACATTTTAGCTACCAGTTCTTGTGGTCAACAAGGAGTGACTTGTGAGATGCTCAAACTTGTGTGTCTATGATTGCTGGAAAATCAACTTGGAACCAAAAGAAAATTGTCAACAAAGAAAACTCCTAGCCTTCTAGTTGCTGAGGCTATGAAAATGTGCTGTAGGCTGTGATTTGCTGTTTAGATGGGGGCCAGGTGGAGGACATTGAAATGGAGCTCTGAGCCTCCAACTTCTCGTAGAAACACAACTTCATCAGTGACTGAACTCCAGCGCAAAAACAAGGGAGCTGGGAAAGAGAGCACACAGATGAGCAAGCGGTGTTCCATTTACCCACATATGTTACAAATGGCACAGACATAAGCAAAAAGGGTTCTGGTGCATTTTTTTTTTTAATGATTTCATTATCACCAGACAAGAACTGAAAGATCATCCAGATGCTATTGGAAAGATAGAAAAGGAAGATTAAAATAATAATAATACCACGCATGGTTCTCTACCCGGACAGTCGAAGCTGACCAAAGAGAGCTTTGAAGTTAGTCATTTTATTTAAAAAAGAAGGTTGCAATTAAGTAGAAAAATGATAACTTTTAGAAAAAATTGATCTTGGCCTGGTTTTCTTCATCTCTCCGAGAATACTGGGTGGATTGTGATTTTAGTAGATCAAGGAAGGCAAGAGAGTAAAGGCAGGCAGACCTCATCAGGTTGAGCAGAAACCTAGCCAGTGACTGCCTATAGCCTGTCATCCACCAGCAGAGTGGGAGATGGGGACCCTGCCTGTCCCTGGAGGTGACAGTGGGTCACTGATCTGTCCTTCCCCTTGCGTTTCATCTCTACAGTGTCCACCTTGATGTGAAAGATTCTGCACTAGTGAACCCAGCCACCCTGGTTTGAAGGATGCTTTGCCTGGGGAGGGTCTCTAGAAAATCAAGTATGCTTGTTCTCACTGGGGGAAATAATTGATTACTTAGAAAATAGGTTTATGGTCTATTTATGGATGAGAAAGAGAGAGAGAGAGAGAGAGAGAGAGAGAGAGAGAGAGAGAGAGAGAGAGAGATCTGAGTAGGTTGTAAGCATCAGGAAGTATGTGTGGGGTACCCAATGTCACCTCATTACCTGGCTGAGTTGGGATCCTCAGACTGTTCACTAAATAGTGGTGCCTTGTTGGGTAAGGATCTTAAAGGTGAAAGCAACTGCCAAAGGAAACTGCATGTAAGGCTTGCATGGGAAGGTAGAGATTGTCTCAAGGACCCTAAGCCCAGGTTTCACTCCTACATAAGAAGTATTAAGGTATCCCGTGCATGCTAAGGAGCAGTGGAAGCAGGACCTTGTCAGAGGACATGATGCTTCATGGAGCACTGCAGCCCCACATGCGTCCTTCCATGACCCTCCAAACCCATTCCATGTTGCCCTCTGACTCCTCTCATCCTCCATTGCCCACAAAGCCCTGGATTTGGATCTGTAGGATGCATCGTTTCATTTATGCCAGGCATTACAGGCATGGCATGTTTGTTTCACACCCTGTCTTCTCAGACCTGCTTTGCAACCCCAACTAAATTTCACCAACAAAGGCGTTGGTTGTTTTCTGACTTCATAGATGATCTCTCTGTGCACCAAATTTTACCAGATCATGACAAAAGTAGATGTGGATATCTGAGTTTTCTAGTTGAAAATTTTAAGTTCATACTTGTTCATTAGATTTGCAAAATTCTAACACCATTCATTTATCTTTTGACTTACGGTATTTTAATTTTTATTGCAGGGACCTCAGATTGCCAGAAGCTTGTATAGCCTCTGCAGAATGACTGCCTTAAATGAATGGAAGCAAATCCAATGTAGAGATGACTTCATCCATTAAGGACTGACCATAGAACTCATGAACCAACCAATACCTCTGTGTTTGTTCTGTTTGGGTCGAAGGGTGCAGTTCTCATTCATCCTTTCCCTCTGCTCATCCAGGTGTCTCTGAAGTTTTGTGCACGTGGTACCAATCATATTGTAAAAGAGCCAATTAATCTCCTTAATTCAAAAACCACTTACTGAGTACCCAGTATGCGTCAAGCACGCGGCACAAAGCTGCTCACAGAAGCATGTCAGCTGGGACTGTGGTCAGCTCAGCTTTTCTCATTCTTGTCACTAATTGGAAACAGAGGCAACATGTTCCACTTATACCCATGGTGTCATTTTTCTTCATGACTCACTGTGAAAGCAGGTTCATCTCCAGTAGACAATATCCTAATATTTACTAATAGAGGCGAGGAAATTAAAAAGGTAAAGATGTTCTTGGGTTTGGGTTTCCCCCCATGATATCAGATGACTTCTCTGACTTACTCACTTGGTTTGAGATGCTGTAGGCAGAAGCTAAACACGTAGTCCATCTTACATCTACTGATCTATGGCTTGGGTAGCTGGCTTAAAACAACCCATACAAAGGCTGGGGAAATGGTTCAATGGGCAGAGGCATTTGCCACCAAACCCAGTGACTGGAGTTTCATCTCCAGGACCCACATGGTGGAAGGAGAGAACCAACTCTCACAGGTCATCCTCCGACCTCCACACATACACAGAAATTAAAATTTAAAACAAAGAATTTCAAAAAGTAATCTACATGAGAACTTAAATAAAGTAAGATTACTCACGATGAGAAAACACTGGAGAGACCTCAGTGGCCTGTGACCCACTGGAGCCCCTCCCTTCTCCATCACTTCTCCTTGTGGAATCATGTGCTGTGCTTTTCACTGGTTCACCCTCTTTGGCTTCCTTTGACTCTTGATTTATTCATTATGGTTGGAAACGTTCTTGTCTTTTAGTCACCCTAGAGTCTTACCCGCCTCTTCCCAAGATAACTTTCTAAAGTTTTCATTTAAGTGAGAACTGTAATTAAGCACTGGTAAGCACTAAATAATTCCTGTGAGCATTGGGCATATAGCTCATCAGGTTGAACGTTTCACTAGCATGCATGAAGCCCTGGGTTCAATCTCCAGCACCACATAGCCAGAGGATGGCTGTGGAAAATGTAAAAGAAATGTGCTGTCTTCTCTATCAAAGAGTTAAATAAGACAAAACTTCATTTTTAAAAATTGCAAAGAAGCTGCTTGGCAGAAATTCAAATTCCTTCAGGGTCAGCACTTCTTGAAATCAAAATATGTGCTCAAAGTTGGACGTGATGCTCAAAATTGCATTCTGCTTACCAACTGCATTGCTTTAAATTAGCCAATTGCATAAGAATGTGAGGCGAAGCTCTGACCGCTCAGACTGAAGTGCACAGTACTTTTGCGTTAAGAATAAAAGCCCAGCAGGGCCCCCGCTGAGTGTGCTTGCCTGCTTGATTTGGCATGGGCGGTGCACCCTTCTGTAGAAGCAAACCCTTTTATCTTGCCAAAATACTTTGGATTTTGTGGTCATTTTCTTGAGACCCCAGACACTTTCTTATAGTGGTACTTCCTGTGATTCTAGCACTCAGGAGGCTAGTTGTAGAAGGATCAGAAGTCCAAGATCATCCTCAGCTACATTGAGGGTTGAGGCCAGCCCAGGGTACAGGAGACATGGCCTCAAAAAAAAATCTTGTGAAGATATAGGTGCAGGACAGGGCTTTCTAAATCAGACATCAGTTGCTCAGGAATTAAGGTCAACAATTGGCAAGTGGGCCCTCATTACACTAAAAAGCTTCTGTATAGAAAAAGAAATAACCAAGGCAGTGAAGAGGAAACTCACAAAGTGGGAGAAAATCTTCACCAGCTACATACCTGACAGGATTAATATCTAGAATATATAAAGAACTCAAAAACCAAAGAATCAAGAAAATGAATGACCCAATTAAAAGATGGGCTATGGATCTGAACAAAGAGTTCTCAAAAGAAGAAATAAAAATGGTGAAGAAATACCTTTTAAAAAAAGTGTTCAACATCCTTAGTAATTAGGGAAATGCAAATGAAAACCACTTTAAGATTTCATCTTACCCTAGTCAGAATGGCTAAGATCAAAAAATAAATGAGACCAAATGCTGGTGAGGATATGGAGAAAGGGGGCTGGTGTGATTGCAGACTTGTACAATTACTATGGAAAGCAGCGTGGAGAACTCTTAAAAAACTAAAAATGAATCTACCATATGATTTGGTTACACTATTCCTTGGCCACTCCTTGACATATTCCCAAAGGACTCATCCTACTGCAGAGAGTTGTACATCCATGTTTGTTGCTGTTCTTTTCACAATAGCTGAGAAATGGAAGCAGCCTAAGTGTCTCTCAATTGAAGAATGCTTAATGAAAATGCGATACATTTACACAATGGCATTCTACTCAATGGTTTTAATAAAAAGATGAAATCATGAAATTTTCAGGATGGAGCTAGAAACTGTTATGCTAAGTGAAGTAACACAGACTCAGAAAAACAATGTACATTCTCCCTTATTTGTAGGTCTTAGCATCAAATTCTTATTTGTGAGTATATATCCTGATGCAACAGTAGGAACCAGGAAACTGGAAAGAAACATGGAGGTAAAAGGAAAGAAGGAGCCTGAGAGATAGTAGGAGACAGGTGTTGCCAAGGGTGAAATGGGTAACATAGGGGTATTTAACTGGAGGTGAAGAGGTAGTATTATACAAGAAACCATGGGGGTTAAGGAGAAGGAGCTCAAGAGAAGGGGGGGTCATAGGAGACCAGTATTATCAAGGGGGAATGAGGAAAATGGAGGTACTTTAACTGGGGAGGGAGGAGAGAGGGTTAGAGAGAGGAGAGATAAATAATGCTTAGCTGGTATGAAAAGCCAGAGGGAAATGTATTAGTTCGAAAGTCTACTGAAAAACACATGCAATATCTGTACACGAGTGCATGTGTATAGCTAAAGGCTATATAACAAGAAATACAGTCCCAGACAGGAGAAACCTCCCTTCAAGTTATTGGTCAGGGTAGTCAAAGAGACTCCCAAAATTATACAGGCTGTTACCACAGCATTTGCTTATCTCTCAAAACTTGAAGGTAACAGCCTATTCCTAAAGACAGGACATACTTTTTACCGAGGACCTGAAGCAATGGAGCAGGAACTGACCTAGAAGGCTCCTCCCTGAAAACCAGTTCTCATAGTTTTGGAGGACACTATGCAGGCTTCAAGGGAGAAAATCTATCAATGGTCAGCCCCAACTTCAAAGTTTAATAACTACAACAATGACTGGCACAGCAAACTATATTGGTGCAGTAGTGGCACTTTTATCTTGGGGATAATCAACAACTGCTTAATTGGACTTAAATCCCACTCAGTGGGAGGGAATTCCTGTGTGGCACTGTAAATATAGCCAAATACACATGACTGGAGAGGTCATAGATCTTAGAGAAAACCCTAAATCTAAAATCCTTATATTTATAGACAAGTATGCCAGTGACCACTCATCAAAGAATCCTCTTTTACAGCAGAGACTGTTACAGAGTTCTACAACTGGTCACACACAGGGAATAAGTATATGTGATCTAGATGCCCAACCCTAAGTGACACATCTACAATGGAACCTCTATACTTAAGGCTAACGGAACATAGTGGAACAAGGGATAGAGAGAATACTAATGTATCTCTCAACTCTCATCAGTGAAGCTTCCTGATGCAACAAAGGATGATGAACACAAAAGGCCACAACTGGTCAAAGTGTAGAGAATAAGCATCTGTAGAGTGTGGGTCCATGAACAGGGCTCCTATGTTAAACTTCACCCACCCAGGGCTTAGGGACCATTGCAGAAAAGGGGATGGAAAGATTGTAAGAGCTGGGAACAGAGGTGCATGACCATAAGGAAACAGTCTAACAGGCTCCTGGGACTTTGCTCATATGAATTTACAGCAATGGTGTGAGCATGAACAAGACCCATGCAAATTCAATCCAGCATAGAACTGGGGAAATGGGCAGCAGGCCCAACTTTAGCTGGAAAACTATTGGCAGCTGAGTACTGTCGAGTGATGGAAAGTTCATCTTTAAGGGGGAGACTCTAGATAGGCTGAATAGACCCCAGTGGATGAACGTGCACAGAGGAACACCTGGGTTCACTAACTTGACTTGATAGGCTTTAATATGTATGACCGAATGCAGGAAATTCAGTGGTGGGGGCTATAGTGGGGTGTGGGATGGGGAGGGGGTATAAAGATGATTAAGGCGTTTTGTCTGAAATGCACAGAAATTCAATAAAAATGTACATTAAGAAAAAGTTCTTCTGAAATAAAAATTACTTAATGAGCTTGGTGCTACTTTACCTTACCACAGGCTGTGTTATTCCTTCTTGCTCTTTCCATAAACTCTCTTAATTAAGCCCAAATGAAATCTGCCCTCTTTACTCATGGTTCTTAAATACTCCGTTTCCTGGTGTTTATTATATTTATATACTTATGGGGAACAAGATCTGTGTATGTGTGTGTTCATATACTCATGTGCAGATGTTGTTGTGTGAATTGTAACTATTTCAGGAGAACAGGAATGCATTATTCTGCTTCTTCCTGCTGGTTTGTTTCCTCCTCCTATTTCATCACAAGTCTTATTCTCACTGAACAGCTATTATCATAGAAGATGATAATAAATGTCAATTTTCTGGCAGATTTTTACTTAAGCAAAATTAGCTGGAAAAGGCTGATAGGAGAAAGTGTCTACAACAATCCAGTTCTAGGGTTGTTCAACTCTGTAGGACACACATTTCATAAGAAAACATAAAACAAAGAAAAGACAGTACTTTTTTGCTCCTGTTGTTTGTATTAGTGTGTATTAGGGAGTTTTGTTATGACATTTCCATATACGCATGGACTTTAATCATATTCACCCCCAATGAGTAGTTTTCTGCTTTTTTGTGGGATTTTGTTGCTTGTTTGTTTGTTTGTTTTTATTTTTTATTTTTTGGGACAGAGTCTCCTTGTAGCCTCAGCTGACCTGGAACTCACTATGTAGACTAGATTGGTCTTGATCTCACAGAAATCCACCTGCCTTGGCCTCCTGAATGCTGAGATTAAAGGTATTGGCCACCATACCCAGTCCTAATGAGTTGTTTTAAATGTAGATTTTGTTCGATGTCTCCAGGTTTAGGTAGATTTGGAAATGGAGCGATGCACAACTTGTCATCAGATAACATGATCTTGATATACTTCATGTGAATGTTTTATGAAGGCTATTCAATCACATAAGTGATTAACGAATACATCACTTGGCCATTTTATTTCTTCACAAGTGGGTAGGATTCTATTTTGATGTTGCATGTAAAATTCTCTGTAGGACTAGGACTTCATACCAGAGCACATTAGAAAAGAGGCATAAGATATCACCACTTGTCTTACAGTCAAGGAAAGTTATTTTAGTCAGGAAATAATCTCTGCACACATGCATATGAGGTCATAAAACACAGCGGTGCCACCCAGAAGGACAAGGTGGAGCCAGCATATTCCCAGCCCAGAGAGAGGCTTTTGCATTTGATTTTTGAAATGCACACAGATCTGGAAAGCCGAGTAGAGAGTAAATAGTGTGCGGGGAGATCAGTCATCCAGGCAACAGCTGGAATGTGTAACTGGGGAGGAAAGAATCACGGCAAGTCTGAAAAAGGCAAGGGATGGGTCTCTGTTTAATGCTCTAACAAAAGAGGTAGGGATGGATCTCTACTAATGCACTGAGACTCCCATAGAAAAATTCTGCAAACTTCAGCTCCTTGCAATGAGGTAGCAAATGCAGCTCTGAAGAAATTTTGTAAAATTTCAAATAAACCTAAATTTAGTAACAAACCCTAGCTCCTTGCATACATCTGAGGGTATTGTGCTCATTTACCTAGTAGTTAGAATTTTTTAAAAATTTAAATGCATCATTATGATTTTCTTAAGTAAAAGCAAATTAATAAAAATCTAAATGATCTAGATTGTGCCTTTGAAAGGCATATATTGCTAGAAAGTAACAGTAGGAACTGTCTAGTTTGTTGTCTGAATAAAATACAAATTTATACACCCAAATGACCAAAATAATGAAAGTGATAGATTAGTGTATTGATGCATAATCACTGTCTAGAATGCAGAACTTGTGCGCAGCCTGATTTTGAGACAATTACTTGTAATTAAAGCTGTGTTGGTTTCTGAGAGAGAGAGAGAGAGAGAGAGAGAGAGAGAGAGAGAGAAAGTCCTTTGTGTATAACACCAATTAATTACTTTTTTTTTCCCAGTGAGAATAGCTCTTAAATGTCTGTGCAGCTATTTATATCTGACCACATTCAGGAGTGATATGAGGTATGGATTGCTTAGTAACCTTCTCAGAATTTCTATTTGCATCTCACACTTTACAGTTTTCCTTAAACCCATCTAAAACAATAATAACATTCAGGAGACTCTAATATAAGCTGGGTATTAAGAGTCTTGTTTCCTTCATAATTAATAAAAACAAATAACTGGGTCCAGCTACATAGTTTGTAAATCAATTTCTGTAGCTATTGTCTCAACCAGATCAGTGATTAAGCTGTAAATATAGTAAACTGCTTAGGAATAGCAAGTATTCTATTCCTTGTGTATATCAGAAGTTTCTGTATTTACTTAGCTTTGTGACAGTCCTGTGGCTCTTCTAGGGTATTTAATTTAAAATAGGCAGTTATGGTGGTTGACATTTGTGCCACTGAATGGTATTCTTTGCCTTTTGGAAGCAGGGGAGGGTCAGCTAGCTGCTCTCCAATTCAGCTGTCTTCCCAGCTGCCAAGGATGCGACTGCTTCTTTGCTCATCCTGGTATGCCATGTTGAGGTTGTCGAGGACCGGCTGTGTAGGAACGCCATGTTCCATGACATCACTTGGTCCCATCCTACCTTCTGAGTAGAGCAAGTTCTGGATGTTCTTTCAGGTGACTTCATTATTTATTGTACATCCAACAGCAACAGAATTCCTTTCCTGGTATAAATATCTCTATGTGAATAGATTAAAAATCAAACAACTGAACCAGCTGCAGGGAGTAGGACAGAGAGTTACTGTAGGAAACAAAGCAAAATAAATGTGACTATGAAAGGGGCAGGGCTATGAATGGCACTTTTCTTCTTCTCTCTGGGATTCTGAGGTGTGTGACATCCATGCAGTGAAAGGCAGCCCATTTCACCAACAACGCAGTACAGGAGATCACCTGTCCAAACTCAGCACTAAGACAATAAGAGATTTATCCACTCCAAGATTTGTAAATCTGTAACAAGGCAGTTGTGAAGGTTAAGATAATATTGGCCATCAAGATAGTTCAGTCAGTGGAGGCACTTTCTAGCAAGCCTAATGACCTGAGTTCAATCCCCAGAACCCACATGGTGGAAAGAGAGAACAGACTCCTGCAAGTTGTCCTCTGATTTCCACATGTGTATCATGGCATGCACATACTCACACATATGCGCACTTACATACATACTCTAAATAAATAAATGTACAAAATCTGTGTCTGGCAAATATTGCTTCATTGTAGACATCTATTCTCTCCGGTCTTACAATCTTTCCACTCTTTCTTCCATGATGATCCCTGAGCCTTGGGGGAGAAGTGTGATATAGATGTCTCATTTAAAACTGAGCACTCCACAGTCTCTTATTCTCTGCACATTGACCAGTCATGAGCCTTTGCATTAATCACCATCTACTGCCAAAGGAAGCTTCTCTGATGAGGGTTGATTGAAAGATGCACTAATCTATGGGTATAAAGATAAGAATTTAGGGGGCAGTTTAATACTATCTCCATTTAGAAGAATAATAGTACTAAGTTCTCACCTATGGCCTGTGACCTATCCATCCATGGGTTTTGGGTCCAATTAATAGTACTAGGCATGAGCTCTATCTTATGGAGCAGACTTTTTGTCCAATCAGAAAGTGGTTGATTATTCCTGTAACATCATGCCACTATCATACCAGTGGACATATTATGCTAGGGAAGCCACTATTGTAGCTTCAGTGCTCACAGCTGAGTAAGAGTGTTGATGACTTTCATCCCCTGGTAGCAGGTATAGAACCCTCCAGTACAATGAGACAGCGGGGTTGAAGCTTCTACATTGGTATGAGCTTGATTTCACCACGGTCTGTGATTCAAGTGAGTAGTATCTTCAGCAGTAAGGTCTTAGGATAATGGCAATAGCCTGTAACATTTGGGGAGTCTGTGGGACTCCACTAGTCAACAGCTTGAAAAGAAGTAACCTAGACATTTCACTGGGTTTTTTTTTTTTATTTGATATCCTATGGTTCTGGGAGAGGCATTGTCCTCCTGTTACAGGGTAACTCCATGTAAACTTATATATGTAGATACTTTAGAAAGCTTCTACAGTAGTAGGTTTCTATAGGGCTTTTTCATAGGTCTTTGGTGTTAGTCGTTCCTCCCCATACTCCTTTCTCTGCCCTGCTCATCTCCCATCCCTTTTAACCCTTCCATTATTTCCCTGTTCCCCTTCATATTATCTGTGTCCTATTCCTTTTCATTCAAAATCCCACCTCCCACGGGCTCTTACAAGTTTCCTGACTTCCATGGGTGCTCCAATGTAAACACACATATCTAGGATGGAAGGGGTGAAAATCAGTGAATCTTAGCTCTTCTTCACTTGTCCTGATTCCCTTGTCCAGTGAAGTTTAAAAAGTATGCATGTGCTAGTATTTGTCAGAGTTAAATCTCTATGTTGTTCCTCTTCTTTCTCCCTCTCTCTCCTCTCTCGTCTCCTCTTCTCTCTCTCTCTCCCAGACCCCTCATTTTTCTGTTAAAAATGTATCTTTTAAAAACTACTAGTAGGAAGCCTACCTAGCTATTAGAGACCATGACTCACTAAAGTTCATGAGTTGAACCCTAACCCCAATGTGATACTCTTAGGGACTGCAGTCTTTGGAAGGTGATTAGGTTATGAGGGTAGAGCCTCAAGAATGGGATTAGTGCCCTTATTTAAAAAGCCCTGGGGTTGGAGAGATGTTTCAGCGATGAAGAACAGTGAATACTCTTGCAGAAGACCTGGGTTTGAATCCTAGCACCCACATGGTGGCTAACAGCCATCTGGAACTCCAGTTCCAGGGGATCTGACACCCTCTTCTGTCCTCTGTCAGCATTGCATGACATGGGTGCACTTACATGCACGAAGGCATAACACTCATACCCATAGAATAAACATAAAAATAAAATGTAAAAGGCTCCAAAGATCCCCTCATCTCTCCCACCATGTGAGAATGCATGAAAAGCACTATCCATGTGGCAGGAAGGGTCCTCACCAGACACCAAATCTGCTGGCACCTCCATTGTGGCTACTTAGCCTTCAGAACTCTGAATAATAAATATTTGTTGTTAAGCCACCTACTCTGTGGTGTTTGTTATAGTTGCCTGAACTAAGACTATAGTCCAAATGTTATTTTAAACTAACAGCCAAACAAACACCTACCAGGAAGTTCTACCTCAGAATCTGACCCCTTTATCAGCTCCTTTTCTCTGATTCTGTCAGATTGGAGGTTCAAAACTGATACAGGGAAATAGTTTCCTCTCAGATTGTGAAGAGAACCAGTAGTATCTTCTCCTTACCTATCATTCTATGTTAAACAATCAATCACTTCACTTTCCTTTGTTTCTGTTTCTCTCCTGCACCTCTTTCTGGGGTTGCATGAGGCTTTGAGTCATAGTCCCTGTGCTGGACAGCTTTAGTGTCAACTTGACACATCTGGGTTGAGGGAACCTCAATTGGGGAATTGCCATCATTGGACTGGCCTGTGGCCATGTCTGTGGGGCATCTTCTTGATTGTTGAGTGATGTGGGAGGGCCCAGCCCACTGTGGGTGGTGCCATCCCTGGGAAAGTGGGCCTGCGTTGCATAAGAAAGCTGGGCAGGGGCCAGAGGAGCAAGGCCCTAAGCAGCATTCATGGTCTGCCTCCAGGTTCCTGGCCCGAGTTCCTACCTTGAGCTCCCTGATGAACCATGACCCGGGAGATGTAAGATAAATAAACCCTTTCCTCCCCAAGTTGGTGTTGGTCAGAGTATTTTGTCACAGTCCTGCATATTCCAGAGAGTGTGGTTAGTACACTGGCCTCCTCTCTATCTCCTTTTGCATCTATTTAAAGATTAGCGTAAGGGCACAAGTTCAGGACCTAGAGGAAACTCTGAGCACGTCTTAGTTCTTCCTCTCGTGTTTTTCATCTGGCCCACTCATCTTGCCAGCACCCAGGTTCCATTCAGTATCCATTCCCATTGTTTGGTCGTCTTTTTGCAGTTTGTTTTCCCCTTTATATCCCTCATACTGAGTCATTTTAATTGTCCTATCTCTAAGTTCATTGATCTTTTGTCTTCTGCCTTTGAATTCCTTTAGTTGAACTGCTCATTTCAGATATTATGCTTTTCAGCCTAGAATTTCTGGTTTTTTTGGATTCCCTGTCTCTTTCTCCACATTTTCATTTTGTCACTATATCACTTTCTTGACTTTCTTCTTGTTTTCCTTTAGTTCTTATAACGTTTTAAAATCAGTTGCTATTCTTTAACACATATTCATTATATAAAATGATAGACCTTGTTATGATGTTCTCATGCATGTAATCATGCACTGTCATCTTATTTGTCTCCTCTGTTACTCGTTCTTTCCCCATCTCCTCCCTCCTATTGGCCTCCTTCCCCTTCACAAACAACCCTCTCCTCTATGCTTTCAAGTCTTTCTCTGGTTTTAAAGTCTAAATTTGACATATGAGAGAAAATACATGCTATTTGTCTGGCTTACCTTACCACGCTCTTATCCAGTTCCACCCATTTTCCTGGAAATTAAGTAATTTTCTCTTTTAAATGTATGAATAACACTTCATTTTGTTTGTGTGCATGCACACCTATGGACAGACACGTAGGCTGAATCCATTACTTGGATGTTGTTATCACTTCTTCAATAAACATATGTATGCAGGTATTTCTGGAAGATAATTGTTTTAAAGTCTTTGTCTAGCAAGTCTGACATCTGGTCTTTCTCAGGGATGGATTTTGTGGGTTTATTATGATTTTCCTTCAATGGATCATATTTTCATGTTTCTTTGTATGTTGTGATTTTTGCTGCTGTTGTCAAAACCAGATATTTGAATCTAGTAACTCTGGAAAGCAGATTGTCCCCATTCCTGAGGACTTGTTAACTTAATTTTTTTGTTTTGATTCTTTTTTGAGGCAGGATCTGACCATGGAACCTTGGCTGGCCTGGAATGCTTTGTAGAACAGGATGACCTCAGACTCACAGACATCTGCCTGCTCCTGCCCCAGAGTGCTAGGATTAAATGCATGCACCATCAAGCCCACCCATGTGTTGATTCTTATAGGCTGTGTCTGTGACAGGGATTAACCCAAAGCATAATTTAAGGAGTTCTCAGGGCCGTACCTCTTCCTGGTGTACAGAGTGACTTTCTAAAAATTTCAACTATGCGATTGCTCTTGAATGTTCTAGACTAGATGTTTTAGTCCTCAAAGAAGAAAAAAAAAGAAAAATGAAGATGACAGTGGTATTAGTCTTTCAAATCCCCGGAACGTTGCTTTAACTAGAGAAAGGGCTTGCGGAGTGGAGAGTGAGTGCCTCTAAGATTAGAAGTTGCAGAAATCAGAACCCAGATCTCCCTTCCTCCTTCCAGGACGGTGTCCTAATTACTTACTATTGTGTAGCCATTTCCTCAAAAGTGAAACAGTTCCTCCTGGAGGTAGAGAGGCTCCTAAGACCCAACAAACAGAGGAAACCTACAAGGCTCAGGAAATAAATGATGCTTAGGAGATTCATAAGGCCCCTCCCCAAGGTTCTATACCCAGTAACACTTTATGGTCAAAAGAGACTCTCCCATTGGCCAAGCTGCCTGTAGGGAACCCCGGGGATGCAGCTTTTGTGAGCTGTCACTATAATGAGGTGGGCACTTGGGTGATACCGCTCCCTTTGAGCCATCCCTATTCCCTGCCCAATAAACTCACTGGCTCACTTGGGTGGAATCATTTCTTTGGACTTCACCATAATGCCTATGAGCTGCCAATAAGCTGTCCCAGGTATATGTCCATAACTGTCTGTTTGGGACTGGGGGATAAACAACTGCTATGAACAAAAATCAGTAAAAATTACTTGCAAGTTTACTGTCCAAGCCTTACCCTGCAAATTAACAGACAACCTTCTGAGGGACTGCAGAATTACAAAATAGTTGCATCAGACAGACTGTCAGTGTCATTGTTGTTAGGAGACATGGATCCCTTCCCCTGCCTCTTAGAATACTTTCTTCTACTCACAGTGAGATTCTCGATAGAACCTGCATTGGTGTAGGTGTCCAGTGTATTGGTTTCACTTCTCGGCCTCCCTGTCTCCATCCCTGCTGTCCAGATGCACAGCTGGATGTGCTCACTGTGTTTGCCTCTACTTTCTTTTTGTAGTATGCCTCCCAGCTGTTAGCCTGTTACTCCATTATCCTGTAATGACTGTAAGGACTATTTCTCAGATACCATAGTAGTAACTAGGTGTGACCATTGGCTAAGTGTTATGCAAACTGATGTATCCAAAATCCTGAATGCAAATTCTGGATAAACTCCTTAAAGGAAGGAGCTGCCACCTTCTTTCTACTTCCTGATCCTGCTGTGGTGGCATGAATATGGAAGGACTGATCCGAGATGAGAAATATGACCAACAGTGGAAGCAGAGCCACACATAGGCCTGGGTCACCTCCCTACTGATGGTTATATAAGTGAGAATAAACGCCTGTGTGTCTAACTAGCTGTTACTTTGCATCTCTTTCAGGTAAAAGCTGTATTACAAGATATCCAAATTTAACAGAATTTGGATCTAGAAGTAGCCAAAATACCTGGCATGGATTTTGTGGTAAAAGCCAAAGCATAGGCCATAAGCCAGAGCCATTGCTATATGCTTGGTAAGACCGTTTCCTGCAGTAACCTGGGAGTCAGATCACATACTGATCAAGCCTTAGCCCTATGGAAAACTGAATTCTTGTGGCTATCAGTGGCTTTTGGTGCTTTTTGCAAAGACCTGAAAGAGAGAGATGAGTTCAGGGACGAGGGAGCTGGTTGGCAAGCTGTGATAGAAGGGAGTTTCTTCTGTCGAGAACAGGACTCCCTATCAGAGACATATGTCTAGATGGACTGAGAGCCTGCTGTCTCTGGGCCTGGAATGGACCTCTTACTCGTAAGTAAAGCTGCAGGCTTGGCAGAGTCAGGCTGGCCACCCAGAGTCATTTTTAATTATTCTGTTTGGTTTGGGGTCATTCTGTTGTGTTGTTTTTTGTTGCTTGTTTCTTTCCTAGATATCATAGTGAAGAAGAATGGGGAAGGGCTAGGGAGAAGAAAAAGGAGAGAGGGAAAGGAGGCAGTTTGCTAGTGCAGTGTTGGACACCAAGTAAACATGTGTGCCTCCCTAGCAAGTCTGTTGCTATAGAGGGTCTCCAGTTGCTGTCACAGGTTGAGAGAAGAAGTGGAAGGAACACAGGACTGGATGTGGCTCAAATTCATCAAAAGACCTTGATATTGTAAAACCACTAAATTCTCATAGCTAGTACCAATAGATTGGCCTGGATTTTAGGTAAGACCTTAGCCACACCATTTACCAGAAACAAGGAACTCTGTGGACGTTTGAAAAGAGCAATACAATTTGGAAAACAAATGAATGGTCATTTGCTTAGCCTCAGTGGCCCTGGGTCTCTCTGAAGGGTGAACTGTGGTGGAAGTCATTTGCTTCTGATAAGCTGGGTTTCCGAGTTCTGGGCTCTGCCTTTGTTAGTGACCCCAGCCTGCTACAATTGACCTCAGAGGCCACCTCCAACCTCTGAGTGTCCCTGCTGCTCACTCACAGACACCAAGCACCTCAAATGCTGCCTGTGACTTGGTCGTATGGGTACTTCCTCTACCCATGGAACTCCGCAGGGAGTCAGCAGCCTCTGTCACTGAAGCCCTAAAGCAGTCCTCTGTTACCACCATCTCAGGACCTCTTGCCCTGTCTTCAGCTTGTTCTGACAGCAAACCTATCAGGGATCAGGAAAGCATCCTCAGTGGGGAGAGGGGACTGGAGGTAGACATCTCTTTCCCTTTCCCCTTTACCTCCCCTTTTGCAAGGACACAGTGCTTGCTCTCTTCATATAACTAAAGCTCAAGTCCACATCTTGATTCTGATTCAGTCTGTCTGCCAATTCTCAGACAGACGCAGCTACACCCAGGCCCTCAGCCCAGATGACTCCCAGGGCTCCAGTTGAAAGCTCTGCTACTTAATTAATGTGATGTGATGGCAATATAGGCAACCCTGGTCTTAGCATTGTCTGATTTACAATGATTTTTCAGCTTAACTGTGGAATAAACCATATACACATACAATGATTCTGTTTTTAACTTTAGTACAGTACTCAAGAAACCACACGAGCCATTTAACACCTTCTAAAAAGGCTTTTTGCTGGATGGTCTTGCCCACCTGCAGGTTGATATTTAGTGCTCTGAGCATGTTTAAGATAGGGTAGGCTAAACCGCGGTGTTCTGCAGGTGAAGTATAGTATATGTATTTTCAACTTACCATATTTTCAACTTTGCCAAGGCATACCCCATTGTAAGTTGAGAAGCACCTGTCAGTTAGAAACATCAAGTCTAGGAAGGCCCTGGGTGAGTCCTTATTAAAAGAGAAATCTTTCTCATCAGTTTTTTTCAACTCTCACTGTTCAGACTTGGCATGGAATGGTTGGTTCCTGCCATAAATCAATCCAGCAGAGGATCTGGGAGGAGAGGGTGGTATACGGAAACGTAACACATACAGAGAGATTTTACATCAATAATTAGCCAGCCCTCTGTTAACAAGTGGATTCACACCATTTACAAGGATGAACACAAGAATGTGTTGGAAAACAGCCTCTCCAAGATGTATTGGGACAGAGCCGTGATAACAGATTAACAAATTCTGGCCAACAGACCAGATATTCTGTTGTCTGACAAACTTAATAAAACAGAGATGCTTGCTGATACTGCTTTCCCACTAAACAGAAATATCCCAGGAACATATGCAGAAGGATAAATAAGAATGTGGTGGTGGCAGAGGAGCTGGAACAGAAGCAGAGTGTGAGGGGCAAGAGAAAAACTCGCTGTCTTTTCTGTACTTCCTAGAGGCTTCCTACCTTAAAATGGGAACGGGTCTATACAAAAGGACTTCGGCTCAAAGACATGAGTTATGTGTTGTTTTTTTTCAGATTTAATGATCGGTCGTAAAAATGTGCTTAGCTTCTGTTTGTTTTTGAAGCACATTAAGTACTAATGAAGAGAAAAGGCACGGGCGTGTTGGCATGTTGGCACCAGATGCAGGTATAGGTACCGTACGTGTTCCCTGTATGTGTCTCATGCTTTAGTGGGCCTGAGTGCAATGCTCAAGATCACAGCTCTCATTTGGGACTTGAGAAACCAACATTATTCACATACATTTTTACAGAATGCTCTGAGTAGTAAATCCTGCTGTGGAGCCTCTGATTGTTCATCTGGCTGTATCAGAGCTGGGACCTAAATCTTCTGACAGTGCCTGCTCTGTGCTCTGACAGGCCTGAGGAAAGTGGGCAGTCCCATTCACAGCAGTTGAATACTGTCAAAGAGCTCACCTCTGGCCTGTGGGCCAGTGAACAAGGCTGACTGGAAACCTATAGCAGTGGCCTAGCCCTCGGCTACTTATAGCCTTTTCAAGTCAGCTTAGGAAACCTCATGACATTTTTCCTCTTCCATCCAAATAAATGAAGTAATAATTCAAGTGTGAAAATTTATGGGATGAAAACTGTAGTCTGGAGATGAGTAATGCTTGAATGTATTCCAAAACTTCTGTCCAAAGCCAACCCAGACTACTTTGCAAGGTGACGATGGCATTGGAGCTTTAAATGTCCACACCTCAGAATCAGAAGCTGACATCATCGTGTCTTTGCCCTCATGGGACAGCAGGATGGTTGCTCTCTGCAGCTTGTCCCTACCCTAGCTGCCTGTATACTGGGTGGCCTCCGGTTGCTGCTCAGTCCTGTCATGGTATAGATAGGATCCAGGCCACACTACAGCATTCAGAGCTGTTGTGTTATTACAATCAAAAGAGGAGCAGATGAAATAAAAATAATAAAATAAACCAGATATACATTTTGAGTGTTGATTTCTAATCTTAAAGAATAGGGAAAAAGTCTGTCCACTGAGTCTAGTCAGCCTATCTAGAGTCCCTTGTATTAGGAAGACCAGCTCTTCTTCATCCAGCAGCAATCAGTTGCCAACATTCCTTCAGATTAGACTGAGGTCTGCTGTTCATTTTCCCAGTTCTATGCTGGGTTATTGTCTGCCTGAGTTTACATGGGACTTGTGTATGCTGACACTATTGCCATAGAATCATATGAGCAGGTTTCCAGATCAGGGGTATAAAGATGATTAAGATTGTTTGAGCTGTTCTGTATGAAATACACAAAAAATTCAATAAAAAAAGGGAAAAAAAAGAAAAAGAAGAAAAATAACCCTCTGGAATTGTGAAAGAGGAAGTGTGACCAAGCTACCATGTGTCAAAGCTGAGCAGAGGATGCTATCTACCTTTCACACACCCCTGTGGGGGCCATATGCCCCACTTTTGTTTAAGCATTCCTGTAAATTCTTGAAGCCTCTGGACTGATCCTTCGGTAGTATGAATATCCTCAGCTCTGTAACAGGAATTCTTCCAAGGTCCCTGTATGGCTGGCTGCTGGGCTAAGGCCTCTGAAAGTTGGTACTTTACTTTTCAATATGATTTTTATATAACAGCTTGTACTTGGATAGTCATTTATTTCTCTGATTCCTTCCTTCCTTCTCATTTCTCTCCTCTCTCTCCTCTCCCTCTTTTGCCCACCCTTTCTCCCTCCCTCCCTTGTTTCCTTTTCTCATTCTCTCTCTACTTGCTCCCCCCCTCCCTCCTTTGCTTTCTTCCTTCCCTTTCACACACTCCTTTGTCTCTATCCCTGCCTTTCATAAAAGTGGAAGAGAATATGCCCTCCATCCCAAGTCTTATGACCGAGACTCAGCCTGTCAGGTCTGTGCTGTGGTGGGCTTTTCTGAATCCATGTCTCGTGTGTTTGTGGTTGTGATGGCTCCTCTCCTTTCTTCCATTATCCGTCCAGTCTCCTCCTTACCTCCATGATAACCTGAACTGGAATGCTTGGGATTCATGTCTTCCAGTCTCTCCACACAGGGACATGTGGAGTCTCCAAGTCATCAAAGCTGCCTCAAGCCTCCTCTCCTGGCCTGACAAGACAGGATATGCAGCTCATGTTGCCCAACCTGCCAGACTGCTGGTGTCCTCTCTGTTCTTTCTCCTCCATGACTTTGACTGTCATGTAGACAGGACAGTGATGGCCCTTTTCCTGCATCCTGTGATTCCTCGTGCCTCTGTGAGTGATCACACAGCACATTTTATAGTATTGGCCTGGGTTAGAGTTCAGTGGTTGAGTGTTTGCTTAATACGTAAGAGTCCTGGGTTTGCACCCCATCTTAGGAAAAAAGAAAAAATTCAGTCACATTCTTTCTTAAACCATGCGGATCCCAGGCTGGAGAAATGGCTCAGTAGTTAAGAGCACTGGCTGTTCTTGCAGAGGACCCAGGTTTGATTGCCAGCACCCACATGGCAGCTAACAACCATCCGTAACTCCAGTTCCAGGGGATCTGGTGCCTTCTTCTGACCTCCATGGGCATTGTATGACATGGGTAAACACACAAATGCAGGCAGTGCACTCATACATATAAAATAAAAATAATAAATTAAAAAAATGTGGATCCCATTTTGCAACAAGACAGTAAGGCAAATGAAACTCTAAGTCAACTACTTACTCAACAGAACAAATTCAAAGTCCTTCTTCCACGGGGACAGTTTTGTATTTCAGTTGCAATTGTGCTATCAACTGACATTTTTGTAGTACTTACATGTCTTTGGCTCTCTGCTAAGTGATTAACTGGCACAGATATTTGATAAATAATCTCTCATTTAATTCCTTCCACAGTCCTATGAGGTGGGTATTTTGAGTTTAAGTGATTTTTCCACAATTGTGTGGCTACAAGTAGTAAAGAAAACAGGCACCAGAACGTAAGAGAACTCGGGATGTCTTTCATCTTCCCTTTCTGTTCAGTCCATACGGTGGTGTGGGCCGAATGTATATATTTTGCTCTTTTAAGTCTTAGGAGAGCTGATGAGCGCTACAACAACCACCACTGTCCAACTCTTACCTTCACGTGGCTCCCACAGAGAGCAGAGCAGTTCAAAGAAGACCTAGGCTGAGGAACCTCCCCGTACTCAAATCCTTAAGCCTCTGGGATAGATCATTTTTGGTATTTAATTCTAGCATAAGGACCTCAGAGTTCCCTGGGTACTTTATAATCACCAAACCTAAGTTATTTATTTCATGTAACATTACTTTTAGACCATTTACACAATAACAAAAATGACTGGATTCTGAGAAATTCAGTTGAGCACTTGGTTAGACCTTTTTTTATTCTTGTTTGTGTAATGTCCAATAAAGTCAAATCTAATTTTTTACAGAATAAATTGGACCCAAGTTCTATAAAAATAGATTTTCAGATAAAATGGGAAATTGACAATTTCCCTAAGATATTTCTATGAAGAAGTAGTCTTTTCCATCTGAATAATGACTAAGAGATCAGGCATTCCTGTATTCTTTCTTTTCCCCTTTATTAATGAATTAGAATACACAATTGATTTAAAATTAAATAAAAATCTCATAAGCATCATTCACATCTTCATTACCAGTCACTTGAGCTTTGTAAAACTGGATTTCCATTTAAATGGCTTCATGTCAGAATGGGAGTTCACTGTGGCTGGTGGGGGCTGAACTGAGAAGCAGCCTGACCCTGCCCAGGCTGAAGCCAGGACAGCAGGTGCAGGCAGCTAGAGTGGGCACAGCCAGTGGTGGCAGTGGTTGAGTGGCAAGCACAGGTACCAAGGGCCATGACCAGCTGGACCAGGGAGGAAGGGAAGCATTCAGATGACTCCAAGACCAAGGGCTCCTGAGAGTACCCCTTGGGATGCAGGCTTCTTGCACTGACACACATCCCTGTACATGAGGAGTCTTCCTTCGGACCCCAGGTTATTAGCAGTGAGTCACTGGCGAATTCTGCCCAGATTCTCTATAGGGATCCTCAGGACAGTTGAGACCATGGATACAGTTTTCCCTTCACTGAGCAGTTTGGGAATTCTCAGATGAAAGATGTGGGGGTGGGCTCAGACCTTGGGTCTGGGTCTTGATATTTTTTTGTGTGTACTTCATACAGAACACCCCAAACAATCTTATTCATCTTTATACCCACATCCCAAATGGCCCTTCCCATAGCCCCCCCAGAGCCCATATACTCTGTCACCCTGTTATTGTCCACTGTGTTGTCAGTGCCCCCAGCCATTCCCCAGAGTTAGTCTATCTGCCAAGTCTAGTCAGCCTATCTAGAGTCCCCTGTTTTAGGAAGATAAGCTCTTCCTCATCTAGCAGCAATCAGTTGCCAACATTCCTTTAGATAAGATTGGGGTCTGCTGTTCATTTTCCCAGTTCTATGTTGGGTTACTGTCTGGGAGTCTCTTGGGCCACCCTGGCCAACAATTCAAAGGAAGGTATCTCCTGTCTGGTATTGTTTCTTGTTATGTAGCCTTTAGCTATACACATGGACTCTTAAAGAAATATACTGATCACTTTGATCTTTGGTTATATTTTCCTTTGGGTGTTTAAGACCATACAGTTGGCCTAAATAAACCAATTTATTTTTACTCTTAATGTCGTTTGAGGATCTGTCCCTCAGGGGTCACATGAGCTTGGGAAAAGCCCCTGGCTCCTTTCTTTTACCAGTTCCATCTATGTGAAGATAAGTCAAAGGTCCTGCTTGACAGGAATTTTTGCTTCATGATTCTAAAATATATACTGGCCAGAGTGCTGGAGAGATGGCTCAGAGGTTAACAGCACTGGATGCTCTTGCAGAGGACCCAGGTTTCATTCCCAGCACCCACATGGTGGCTAACAACCATCTGTAACTCCAGTTCCAGGCGAATCCAATGCCCTGTTCTGACCTCTGTGGGCATTGCAGAACACAGGTGCACTTATACACATGCAGACAATACACTCATACACATAAAACAAAAATTATATATATATATATATATGCTAGGCATGTTGGCACACATCTTTAATCACGGCACTCAGGAAGCAGAGTCAGGCGAATCTCTGTGAGATTGAGGCCAGCCTGATCTACATAGCAAGTTCCAGGCCAGCTGGGGCTACAGGGAAGCCCTGTCTCAAAGAAACCCAAAAAGTATATGCTGATATTCATTTGGGCAGAGTTTTGAGTTATCCACAAGCCATAAGTAAGCATTATTGTTTAGCCCTAGTGATTTGTATATTAAATATTTTAGCATAATTGGTGTCTTGGCAGAATCCTTAGATTAGGGTTAATTCTTGCTAGAGACAGTTGGAGAATCTTCAGTGCAGTTGCATTTAAGCTGGGTTTAGGTAACCCTGCATGATGCCCAGCTGGAGAAAGGGCAATCCCTCTCTTGTTTGATGAAAGTTGACCTTCGTTTCTCCCATTTGCTTGTACTGAATCATTAGCTCATAGACAATCATGTGGTCACAAGGGACTCCATCATCCCTGAGTTCAGGTGGGAGATTCTTTAGTTGCTCATTTGTCCTTGGAACAGGTAGTCTTGTGTTCTTAAGAGGCCACTCAAACCAGGTCTGATGGCTCAGACCTGTAACCTTAGCTATTCTTGAGGACCAGGTAAGATGATCAAAAGTTCACCATCTTTGTGGGCTCAGAGTGAATTTGAGACTATCCTGGACTAGGTAACTTAGTAAGACCCTCTCTCAAAATGAAAAAAGTTAAAAAGTTGGGGATGTAGCTCGGTGGTAGAATACCTGACCAGTATGCATGAAACCCTAGGTTCAATCCCCAGTCCTGGGGAAAACTAACAAAAAGCAACCCCATACTGGCATGATGACATTTACCTGTCATCTCAGGATTCAGGAGGGAAACAGGAGAATACTCAGTTTGAGACCAGTCTGGGCTACATAGCAATACTCTGCCTTTAAAAAGTAAAAGGAGCTAGAGAGATGGCTCAGTGGTTAAGAGCATTTGCTGTTTTTGCAAAGGACATGAGTTTGATTCCCAGCACCCAGATGGAAGTTCACAACAGTCTATAATTCCAGTTCCAAGGTATCTGATGTCCTCTTCTGGCCTCCACAGGTGCCAGATATGTATATGCGCTTGGTACACTTACATACATTCAGGCAAAACACTCATATACACAAAACTAAAACAAATAAGTAAGCAGTTTTTAAACCCACAAAAAAGTACAAATAGCCCCCTTTAGAGTTTGTGCCAGTC
Source organism: Nannospalax galili (assembly GCF_000622305.1). Lineage (NCBI taxonomy): Eukaryota > Metazoa > Chordata > Mammalia > Rodentia > Spalacidae > Nannospalax > Nannospalax galili. Next base: position 2,722,165 of record NW_008343973.1, on the reverse strand, counting down.
TGTATTTTGTGCTGATGCACTGCAGACCAGCTCATCTTCTCATGCAGAGTCATGTTCCAAATGAGTACATGATTCCACAGGGCATTCTGCCCCTGGCCACCAAGCTCTAGGCATCTCCACAAAGTTATCAAAATGTTACTGTGTTGTAAACTTGTGTGTGGATATGAGTTCTGGATCCTGTTTTTCTTTTTCCTTCTGTGTCTCAGTTTCCCTTCTAGGAATGTTTCTGTTCTAACAAAAGTGATACCCCAGAGAGTGAATCATACATGAGTAACTACCTGAGTGCATGGATGGGCAGCCACACATACTGTGGGACATCTGAAAGAATAGCAAACAGAAACAACAGTGCAGTTTTGAAAAGACCAGAAAAAATAAAGAAGCAATATTAAGGAATCTAATCTAATTACAGGTGGGGTGCACTTAGGAGGTTGAGGCAGGAGGACCAAAGAGCTCCAGGTCTTGGACTAAAGAGTGAAACTGTGCCTCAAGAAAGAAAGAAAAAATAAGAAACCTAATCATACATTTCATTGCTTTAAGAAATTAATCACCAATCTTCTGTTGATCTTAATAAATGTCAAAAAGTAATATTCAAAAGGTAATAGTCAATCCTGATTTTAAAAAAATCTACCTGTAATGGGTCTATATCCATAACTCCTTAACATGGTAAAACTATAACACACACACACACACACACACACACACACACACACTCACATTTATTCTACTATGTGCATCATAAATATGATGTCTTGTGGCAAGACCTTAATGAAAAGTGTTTCTACTAAAATCAATAGTAAGATTTTCCTCTTATCACCAATAGTATTTAAAATTGTTCCAGAAGTGCTAGTCAAAAGGAATTTAAGTAACAAGCTGAGAGGCATTGGTAGTGGGAAGATAGAATTAAAATTTTCAGTTCCTGCAGATATTATGATTGCATACCTGGAAAACCACAGAGGAATTAAACAAACCTTTAGATAAACACAAAAGAAATAGGGGGTCCATCGCTTAAAGAAGTAATAATAATGACTTTTGTTGTACAAATATAAGACAGGAGAAAATGGAAGGCAGCACCCAGTAACTTGCTCTCCATATTTTTTCTGTCTTTTAAAAAATATTTAATTATTTTTTTTAATGTGTTTGAGTGTATTGTCTGTATGTATGTAAGTGCACCTGTGTCGTGCAATGCCCACAGAAGTCCAAAGAGGGCATCAAATCCTGTGGAACTGGAGTTGTTAGCTGACATGTGGGTGCTGGGAATTGAACCCGGGTCCTCTGCAAGAGCAGCCAGTGCTCTTAACCACTGAGCCATCTCTCCAGCCCCACTCTCCACATTTTTTGAGAGGCTCCTTCTGATGAGCAATAGGAACACAGCTGAAATAGGATTGTGTCGCTTCTCATAACTTGCAATAGAGGAATGAACAACGCATAAACGTCAAATGCACACATAGGCAAGGCTTCAGGCAGCATGGAATGCTGTGAAGGAATTCAGGAGAATGGTGTGCTAGGGAAAGGATTAGGAAGTTGCGGCAGGTGGTGAGAGGAGCCCTGCCTGATCTCTCCGTGGCCTGAGAAAGTCTCCCCTAGGGGGTAGAAGGAGTGGAGACAGGAAAAGCAACCAGTCAACAAAGAGCCAGTGACAGGAAGTGCAAAGGGACAAGAGGAAGGGCGAGGGCGGAACTACTTAAGAGCCAGTGTGTCAGGAAGGGCTCAGGACCAAGAAAGACATCTTTGGAGGACCAGATAGTATTTTGATGCAGCTGGACTTCGTTGAAGGGCTTTGAGGGACACTTTGGTACAGTGTCATCGGCTCCTGAGAAAACTACCTCTGGCAAATATGTGGACGATGGACATTGGGAGGTTGGGTGGAAGTGAAAGGGTCTGTGAACTAGAGCAGAGGAGATGACCAGGGATGAGTTTAGGAAGACAGGCCAGGTTTCATATGTATCTAGATGCAGAAGGAACCAGCAGTACTTGTACTAACAGATGGGCGTGGGGAATGAGTAGGAGGAGAAATCAGGGTGGAATTCAAGGATTTCATTCACAATAGAAAAACAAACAAAAACACAAAATGTCTAAGAATAAATCACATAAGAAATGTCCTAAACCTATGTGAAGGAACCTGAAAAGGTCTTCTAAGGGATTTAAAGAAAACGGGTGGGGGTGGGGGGGTGGC
>NW_008343973.1:2666781-2719936 GCF_000622305.1 Nannospalax galili | reverse complement strand
TTTGTTCTTACAGAACAAACATAATTTGAAGAAATCCATTTTGTGATCTAACCACAACAGAGTTTTTGAAAATTACAAAAATGATACCAAAATTCAATTATTGGGGATTACGTAGACTAATCCTGGCTAAAATAAAAGAGAACAGCAACAGAAAATAGTCTCTACCAGCCACTAAAATGTGAAATATCAATACAGTAATGAAAAATACAGCTATTGTATAGGAGCAGGTAAGTGGAGTAACAGATCAGACAATTCAGAGATGAATCCAAATACAGCTGTTTTTGGTCTGATAAATTATGGCATGCCCACATGGGAAACTTGTGTTACTGTGTACATTCTATACAGCTGCTTGACTAGTTCTTTAAGCATATAACACAGGGACTGGAGAGATAACTCAATGGCTAAGAGTTCTTACTGAGGGGCCTGGAGAGATGGCTCAGCAGTTAAGAACACTGGCTGTTCTTGCAGAAGACCTGGGTTCAAACCCCAGCACCCACATGGCAGACGACATGGCTGTACTTACCTACATTCAGGCAATACACACATATACATAAAAATAATAATAAATAAAATATTTAAAAAAAGAGTTCTTACTGAGGACCTGAGTCAGGTTCTCAGCCCCCACAACAGCTTGTAATTCTATCTCCAGGGGATTTAATGCCCTATTCTGGCCTCTTCAGGAACCTAAACATACATGACATACACTCACACAAAGACATAAATACACATAAATAAAAATAAAGATATACCTTTAAAGCAATAATAAAAGATGTAGCACAGCATCACAGTTTTAATTAATATAAATTCAAATATACCAAAGACAAAGATAAAAAATGAACAGCTTTGTAATCTTAGAATTGAGGAGGACCTTTCTATGCGTAACACAAAAATTAGAAGTCGTGAGAAATGACTGCTAACTCAAACTACTGAAATATAGAAAACTGTGTGTATGCCAACAAGCACGCAAGCCAACAATGCCCTCACAGTTAAAATAGAACAGAACTCATCAAATTCTGAGGTTTTAAATCCCTTCTATTTGTTCACAATTCCCAAATGGTAACTCTAGCCAAATATTTGAGTGCTTGGATCCAGTCTTTCGGAAACTGTATTTACATCTTATCCCCTAGACCCAGAAAAATGTGATGATATTTGGAATGGGGTCTTTTCAGTTCTGTAAATCCAGTTGAGATTCAGCCATACTGCATTGGGGTAGGCACTCGGCCAGCAGTGAGTGTTCTTGTAAGAAAAGAAAAATTGGGGCATGTACCTTATACAGGTGGGAAAAGGCCATGTAAAGAGGGGTGGGTGAGGCTACAAGGTTAGGAACACCCAGGATTCCTGGAAGCCCCAGAGGCCATAAGAGAGTCATGGAACAAGTTCTTCCTTAAGACCTCAGGGGCATGGCTCCACCAGTACCTTCATTTTTGGCTTCCATCCTCCAGAACAGGAAATAATACATTTCTGTTATTCTGAGCCATCTAGTTTGTGTGGTTTGTTACAGCAGTCCCAAGAAACCAATGCACACATAACTAATAGGCATGTTGAGTTTTTTTATAACAAAACTTTTTCAATTCCATATTAATATACACCTAAGTAAAATTCAATATAACATACCTAGAATGTTATTATTTTCATAGTTTTAAACTCTTGTTCCCCAGCTGGTGAAACTATTGTAGGAGGCTGTGGGCCTTTAGGAGGTACTGTCTGGGTGGCAGAAATGAGTTATTGGGGGCAAGCTATTGGAGGGGATAGCCTGGCCTCTTGTTCCAGCCTTGCATTCTGCTTCCTAGTCCAGAGTGATGTGGACAGCCTCAGCCACACTATCCTATCAAAATGGACAGAGCCACTCAGGTCACTCCTTGCCTAGTGTGATGGCCTGAAAAACCTCTGAATCTATGAGCCCAAATAAATTTTTCCTCCCTTTAGTTGTCAGTTGTTTTGGTTATGGTAATGCAAAAGCAAGCAATCACTAAAAACAGTTAGAGTAGTTAACTCTGAATGGTGAGGATAGAGGGGCTTCCCATTTTACACAAGTCTAGGTGGTGTGACAATTTCACAAGCTGCCTGTGTTACTCTATAATAGAATGGAATTTTAAAGAAGTGAAATACGGAGGAAAGTCCGCCATCACATAATGAGTAGAACCCACAAACTTATATGTGTAAAGAGTGATATTGGAGGATGAAAATGAGCAGCTGGCCAGCTCAGAGCTCCAGGCCCAGATGATCGCTTCCAAATCTATCTTGGTCCCAGCTGATCCTGGCCTCTGTGATGATCTGTGCTAGTTAAACATCCATGCAATTGATCCAGCTCTTCATCCCACTAATCTTCAGATCAGTACACAACTAAAAGCTTACAAATTGTTTATGACTGGAATTTTCCATTTAATGCTTTTAGGCAATAATAAACAAAAAACCATGGATATGTGGAACTTCTATACAAAAACTGGCCAAAAAATATCAAATAACAAAAGTCGAATATAACATGCATAAAACAATGTTATTATTTAAATTTGTAATGTCCCTCACTGGATTCCTGGGATAATGGCTCCGCTCCTGGCATCTCCCAGTTAGTCAGCACCTGTGTCATAGGTTTAACTGGAAATATTGGCCTGGCATCTCCCAGTTAGTCAGCACCTGTGTCATAGGTTTAACTGGAAATATTGGCCTAAGGAATTCATCAGAATCTAGGACCCAGCCTCCCTCCTCCCCAAACTTCATTGCCTTGCATCGACTGATTAACAATCCTTTCCATACCCCTTCTTGAACCCAGAGCAATATAATCTTAAGAGTTCTTGGGCTGGAGAGATGTCTCAGCAGTTAAGAGCACTGGCTGTTCTCACAGAGGGCTGGGTTCTGTTCCCAGCACCCACATGGTGGCTAACAACTCTCCATAACTCCAGCTCCAGGGGATCCAATGCCTTCTTCTGATCTCTGTGGGCATTGTACGACACAGGTGCGCTTACATATACTCTGGTAATACACTCATATACATAAAAAAATAAAAATAATAAATAAAACTTTAAAAAAGAGTTCTGGCTTGTCTCTTTAAAATTAAAAAAATAATTTTTGAGCATTTCATACACTAGTACTATATTTACATAATTTCCATCTCTTCCCCTCCCCACTCCAATTCTTCCCACTCCTCAATTTTGTGACCTTTTCTTTTCTTTAATTATTATTGTTACATATACATACATTTATATATGTGTATAAAATGTATTAATACATGTATCAATTAAGGTTCTAGCTTATCTTCTATGAGAACTCAGGGTATATGAAGGACAGGTACCAATCAATAGCTGTCTTCAGTATGTATTGGGACTTGCCTTTCTACTAGGTTTGCTAAGGAAGTGTGTGTGCCGTATTACATATCACACCACAACCTGGATAAGCAATATCGTAAAATAATTGTTATTATGTGACACATGAGCCAAAGCCTTAGTCCCACAATTTCAATATTTGTGTATTGTTGCTTCAGGATTGCTTTACGTTGATCCATTGATTATCAGCTAAAGTAGCTTTATTGTATTGGGGTTTGCCTTATAAACTCATTAATATCTTACTATTGGATTTTTTGGTTAGTTTTTGTATAGAATTTATCGATTATCTATAGTTTGATTTTTACTGCAAAAGTATTAAATGCAAAATTCTAGGAATAATAAGTTTTAAATGGTGCATTAATCTGAAGAGGAGTGTGATGAAATCTCATGCCGTCTCACCCAGGTCATGAATCATCCTTGGGCTCAGAGTATCCATTATATATGCCACCCATCATTTACTCACTTAGCAGCTACCTGAGTTATTAGATCAGCTGTCAAAATGCTGCAATGCAGTGTTCAAGGGACCCCACTAGTAGCCCAAGGCTATGTCATAATGCCCACTCCATTCACCTCACTGCATCTCATCACCTGGGTATCATATCATCTCACACTATCAAAAGAAGATGGATATGATGCAAGATATTAAGGGTGGAGTATTATGTAGCTGTATCCTTTGGACTGAAACATTTTGTCTTGGAGATGAAAGCAAGTCTTATAAGGCTTTTGAATCTCACACAAAACTTATAAGACTCAGGAAACTCACAAAACTTACAAAACCCATGAGGCCCCTCTCTGTGGTTATAAAGCAGTAAGCAATTACTAGGGGAGAGGAGACTCTTTAATAGTGTGTGTAGCTGCCTGCAAATTGTTCGGGGGACTCCAATGATGCAGCTCTCTGAGTGGTCACCCATCCTGGCATGCACTTTTGATGACACAGCTTCCCCAATAAACCCACTTGCTCAATAAGCTAGTTTTGGATAAAGTTGTTTCTTTGATCTATCATTGTCTTCTCTATCTGAAATAAATAGAAACAGTCTCTAGGAAAAGTACCAAAAAAGGGTGGGGAAAAGGAGGAGAGGGAGGGAAGGAGGGAGAGAGCACAAGCACATTCTCATAAATTCTTTTATGCTATGTTGATATACTTGTTCTTTTTATTCTTAGTCATTGTAACTAATGTCTTCCTGTGCCTAATTTATAAATTTAATTTCATCACAGGTGTATACTGTTTATATAGAAATAGTATATTTAGGGTTCCAGGCTATTTGTGGTTTCAGGCATCTGCTGGGGGTAATGGGTAACCACTGGGGGTAATGGGCAACGACTGTATGTAAAAACAAACCCATAGCCTCTGGAAAATTTTCATTTTACCTTTTTCAATCTTACTCTGCACACAGGATACAAGTGGTCCCTGTCAGTGGCATCTGACTGCTATCTTCTACAGGTACAGAGAACTAAAGGCATGTAACTTAATCTCCTAACAGGACCTTACCAGTTCACTCTGTGGTTTGTTTAGCCCTAACTACCTGATCCTCCAAGAGTCTCTCAATAGCAGTGAGGAAAAGCCTGTCCCTTTCACATGTCACTTGTGGTCACCTTAAACACTGGCCATTCCAATCCCTAACAACTTGTTCTTCTGATGAAAATGCTAGTTTGGTAGAGCTTTATAATTGTTTCTCTCTCCACGATGCTCCACCAAGTCCTATTTCATTTAAGAGGGAGCCCTCTGGAATGTTCCTCATCTCAGAAAGTTGAGGTCATGCACAGTTGTGAGGTTGAGTCTTTGCTTTGACTTTCAGTCATTCTAACTCATTACAACCTTTCCTTGGGCAAGACAGACCTAGAAACACGGTAAGCATCAGAACCGTCAGATCATGTGCATCTTCTTAGCATCACTGATTTAGGCACAAGCCAGAGTGGGAAGCTCCCCACCCCCTCTTCGCCCCACAGTTTTCTAGCAGAAAGGTTATAGGAAGGAGAGGCTGAATGTATTAACTGTCTCCTTGGCCTGCTGCTGCTGACTTCCTTTGGGCTCAGCAGACGGTATTAGGCGCCAGACACATATGCATGGTGCCATTTGCGTGTCTGTGTTAAAGTTGACTTAATTAGGAGAGTTTACCTCAAATACATGCTTAAATGAATTCTCTGAGCGGTGTAACATTTTTGTCTACTGCCTATCACGTGCTGAAAAAAGAGCAGATCATATAAAGTGAGCAGCGGCTCTGAAGTCATGTTTACATGCATTGATGTGTGGCAGGAAGAGAAAATGGGACCGGGGTCGAGTGAACTCCTGTAGGGTAAATAGAGATAAATAATTCAGATTCTCATTATCATAGAGGCATATAGCTGCAGTGCAGGGGAGCACCCTGCCTTTGTGAGAATTGGTATGCAGAGTGGGCTCGAAGCTATGGCACGTAATCTAGCATTAATATTAACATAAATCCAAGGCAGGAATTAGCAATATTTCTAAAGTCTTATAGGATAACTGAATTCGCACTATATTGTTTAGTCCTCCTGGGCATTTTGGTAATCGGGTAATAGAAATGTTGAAGTAGTTGAGATGTTCTTTATATTACTCTATGAAAAGATCTTTAACACAATGTCTTTAGTAGACAGTTTTGATAGAACGTGTTGAACAAAAAGAAATATGCCTATTTTGGTAATGTGGGTATGTTTCATTAGCTCAGCCCGCAGCGATATGACATGACATTGTAAAAGGAATACAATTAATAACAATGAGAGATTTTTTTTTTTTTTTTTTTTTTTTTGCTCACAGAGTGTAGCTGGAGTAGCTGAGCACGATGTCAGGGCAATTAAGCCTTGGCTGTGTTACCTTTGTCTGCACACGCGCAGCATCACCCTGTCTCAATGTGTTGAATAGTTATTTCTTTAGCAGAGCATTTGTAATTTATTTTGATGTTTCCTATAATTCAGACCACTATTATAAAAAAATGATTTCCTTTTTTTCAGGTAAGAAAAAAAATCCTTTAAAATAACTAGGCAGTAAAAATTAACATTTCTTTGGATTGGCATAGCATCTACTTTTTTCTCTCTAGAAGGGAATAAATGACTTTAAAGAAGATGCACAGTGAGTGTTGGGGATTAAATGGAATCAGATGATCCTACCAGTATAGCTGGAGAGCAACCAGGCACACATGGAGCCCACGCCCCACGGAAGAGCAATCCAGGGGAAAAATTATACTTCAAGACTATTAAAATAATCACCCAGGGTATTATTTTATTCAGTATTAACCTTTATGTTTTATGTTAAATGACAGTAAAGGTTCTGGAACATGGTGATTCCCCAGAGTCTCAGTAGCAGAGATTTCTTTTTATCTCTAAAGAGGTTTCATTCCACCCTGGAGTGCCGGACCTGCTCTTGGCTCTCTTCAGTGGTCAGTTTTAACAGGTATAAGAAAAGATAAAATGTGCTAAAACATGAAAATTCTTGTTTTTAAAAATAGGTGATGAAGAGAGTTGTTTAAAATCTCATTTCTGTATGTCTGCTTCAAGTTTCCAGACCCCCGGATGTTTGGGTGAGGGGACAGTGCAGGCAAAAGGGAGAGAATGAGGGAGAGAGGCAGGGAGGAGGAGGGAAGGACAGAAAGAAGCAATCCTACCAATCACTTCCGCTGGCCCAAATTCACCCTGATGGAGTTCCCTTGGCGAATACACGCAGCTGCAAAGTGTCCAGAAATGCCACTGTGAGTCTAAGCCTTGGGGTATTAATACCCAACTCCATTTCCACTCATGAGTGATGTATTAAAATGTGGTAGCTAATAAATTGTTAATCTGAGAGGCTCTGGGTGATTTCTTACTCACACAGTGACTTGGTTAATGTAACACTCTGGTCATCGCTCTGCCTGCCTGCTTCTTTCAGGGCTCTTTTCCCAAGACTTCCAAAGGCAATCGCCTTGATTGCCAGTCCCTCTGCTTGTGACCACTGCTTAGTTCCTGCATATATGCAGACACACACACCTCTTCAGACAATTAAATCACACCAAACTGTTGGGGGACAGGAGGCCTCTGAGTGTTTTGTGAGCAGTCCCCCTCCCCTGCTAAGTATTATTGACAAATCCATCAAGGGCGGTGATGCATCGGCTTCCACCTTACCTAGAAGGACACTAGGGCAATGGTGACATGCTGTCACCGTGGTAACTGTGGCTGAAGTGAACAGCCTGTTAGGATAGGTGACCTCTGTTGGCAGTGCGCCTAGAGATGTAGCACTTGCCCGGCTGCCATGTCATGGAGACCCCAAGGAACGGCCCAGTGCCCTCAAATTGATTCATTAGGCCCTAAACGTATCGATCTCTCCAATTTGCAGGAATTTATTATATTGATATTGGACTGATTAACATTTTGTGCCAGACTGGTTCGATATGTGCTTGTAACAGCTTTTAATGATTAATTGACTTTTATGATTCCATCCCAGGGTTGTCAGTGAGCTGTGAACTGTGGGCAGGCTCGCTCCTCGACTGTCTCTCCAGTGGCACAGGGCAGTGATTGAATACCTGGGAAATTAGTGTCCTTGCTGTCTCATTTTATGAAAGATAAATGCTATGACATTTAATGCAGACCTTAATTTAGAACAGAACTAAGCAGATCATTTTGCAATTTAATCATAAACAGGTAAATATCAAAACTTGTTTAGCATTTTACAAGTTAAGCACACAGAAAACGGAGGCAAAGTGGAGCAGGCGACGAGGGAGCCGGCAAAAGGGAAAATAAAATAATATGGGTTGGAACTGCGCCGCATTTTAATAATCAGGTAATTTATTAGGGGCAACATCCGAGCCCGTTTTTCAGCCCTGAATATACTACTCTCATTCACTCGGTGGCGAGCCCAGGGCGTGCCGCTTGGCACAGGCTGAAAAGTTAGCATTTACCTTCCTGGCTGCAGGCAGCCTTGCAATATTGCCTGGTGAGTCGAGGAAAATACATTGACTGATTTGCCACAAAAGTAAATAGCAGAAAAAGGGACAGGCTCCAGTTTAATATGTGCCCCTGACATGTAATAAGGGGAATATCACATTCAGCATGGTTTATGTGTTATCTAAAACAACCATAAACATTATGAAAAGACGGCAGGAGAAATGAGGTTTTATTGTGCTCGCTAACAACAGAGAAAGAGGAGGAGGAAGGCTGGGGGCTGCCAACTCACACCTCTTGCATTCATATTTAAAGCATATTTTCTGCCTTTCATTTTAATTAAAAGACTTAAGTTAGGGAGAAACTGTCTAAACATCATGTCAAATTATTCGTGTTTGTACATATAAGGAATGAGATGAAATGGTTCTGTGCACATTTCTTCCTTTACCGTTGCATATTTTTCTTCCTAGCTGTGCTGAGTGAGGACACCTTTATCTGATACAAAGATGTCATGTGCTGATGCATAACCTGTTTGCAATGTACATCTTTTTCTGGCCCTCACCTGAGATGTCCTCAATCCAGAGCCGTTTTCTTTGCTCCAACCCTGCCATGTTGAAAAGGCTTGGGAGTCACCTGGCCTGGTACCACAAAGACAATCAAAACCATCTTGCTGCTTTGGTCACTTCCAATCTGAGTCCAGGCAGCCTCCCCTCCTCACTCACATCCGGAGCTTGAGACCTAACATCACTTCTACCTGTGTTTGGAATGATGGCTTTGTTTCTGTGATTCTTTGGTCCAATTGCAAGCAGGGATTAACTGGGCTCTTGGCTGTGTGCATCTATACGTGACTTGCATTCTCATGTGTGAACACACACACACACACAAACACACACACGCACATCGGTCTTTGAATATGTGCACCTCACCTGTATGATCAGGTGCACCATGTCTACCCTAGGTTGTGAGCCTTGCTTGGCATCAGTAGCCCTTAGCTCTGTGTGGCACCATGGTGCCCTTGTTCAATTCCCAAGGCCTAGACAAGACAAGAGCAGAGGAAACTCAGAGTGCCTTTCCTGTGTTGGAGCTGAGAAGCACACACAGCCTGGTTTTGTTGGATCACAATTCTAGCAAAGACATTTTGATCATCTTCCCTTCCTTTGACTGGCTTTAGGTCTTCGTTTTTGACCCCTCTTCTTCATTCTACACCATATCCTTTACTCAAAAGCCTTTTCAGAGCCAGCATTTCCTTATGCTGAAGGAAGACCTGCTGTGGAGCGTTTCGTCTGATCCAGCTCCACACAAGCCCACGGCAGACTGTGGCATGCCCCGAGTAGTCTACAGAGATCTGTGCTTCTTGCCGAAGGGTCTGCTTGCTCCACCATGTAGGCATCCGGCATCCTCAGGGTCAGAGGGAAGCACCAGATGTTTGCCCTGTGGACTGTTCCCCTTAGAGTCTTACACTAGCCCCTGTAGTCTTTTTGCTGCATCCATTTCTCGCCTTCCGTGTTGTGGCACAAGAGGTCCTTATTGCCCACTGACTTTCTTGGGACTCCTACTGGAGTTTGCGTCAGCAGTGTCGCGGCAGGGCACCATGAGTGAAGGGGGTGCGTGAGGATCCTGCACAGCAAAGAAGGAAGGCAGAAGGTTCTGGATACAAATTTCTTCTACTCTCAAGCATCCCAGGATAGGGGATAGTAAACCCCGGGGGGGGGGGGGGAGTAGGGTAGGGGGCGTAAACACCAGTGTTCTCCGATGCTGGAAAACAGTGTTTCTGTATATTAATAAAAATATTCATCGGGGCAGCCTCCCTGCAGATTGGGGCTGACCTGAGACTGTTCTCTACCCTCATTCTGCTGAGTAGCAGGTGTGTGACACAAATGCTCACACAGGCCACACAACCAATCCTGCAGATCCACTGTGTGCTGGCTCTGCCCATTGCCTTGTCTTGAGGGGCTCACCCTTTCGAGTGTCTCATGAGCTTCACACATTCATCCTCTTCCTCACATCAGAGTCCACATCTCTTCACCTGGTCAAGATGCATCAGTTTCAGCTTCCAGGCAATTCCTTCCACAAAGAGAGTTTTCAAGACTCATTGAGCACACTCTTGCCTCCTTCTTTCCAATCATTAATCAAATAGTTTTCTGTGTGTGTTTCATCTTCTGATTGTGCTGTCAGATACCTGTCATACTATTATCAGAAATTCCACGGAAAATTTTAACGGGGGTAAAGATCCTCCCCGCCCCCAGGCATCCCAGCTGGATCCCTCAGGTAGATGGCTAGAATCTATTCTCCCCCTATCCTGTACATCTTAGCCTTCAAAACGCTTACCTCTTAGTAAACATTTTTACTCAGGCAGAAAAAGGTACAGAAAGGGTAGGAAATGTTTATTCCAAATCCAGCACCTGAGGAAAATATTCAAAAATGAAAGTAAACAAAACTCAGAGTTCCTTATTTAAAAAAAAATGTATGTGTATGTGTGTCTTTGTACATGAACATGTGCCCCCAGGTGCCAAAAGAAGGCAGCAGATCCCCTAGAGCTGGAGTTACAGGCAGCTGTGAGCTACCGATCATGGTCCTCTGGAAGAACAGTGGTGTTCTTAACTGCTGAGCCATCTCTCCAGCTCCCAGAGTTCCTTGTTTTTCAAAAATATTTTTCTCCATATATTTTATTCATAAACCCTAGCAAAGGACCATCATAGTATGCTTTATTCCATAATCATAAAATACACAAAAGGTCGAGCACACTGTATATACTAGAAATTCTAACACCAAGTATTTTATACTTAATACTAGCATTTCTATTACATATTGCAATTTTACTTGACAATTACTACCTTTTAAACTGATGGCATACAAACTAGGTAGGCATGGAAGCATACTCCTGTATTCCCATCACTCAAAAGCCTGAGGTAGGAGGATCAAAATTTGAAGCTAGCTTTGCCTACATAGTTAGACTCTGTCTCAAAGAGCTGAAAAAAAAATGACGTAATCCACCACTGATTTGAAGATTTACATTTATATGTCTCTATTCTAAATAGGAAAAGATAAGTTCATTCAGTGTTTATATTGGTTACTATCGCCACACCATTGTCCTCAAAATACCTAACAGAAACAACTGAGAGAAGGAAATATTTTTTTTTAAACTTTTAAAAATTATGTGTATGGGAGTGGAGTTGTGCGTGTGAGTGCAGTGCCCACAAAGGCCACAAAAAGGGCATCAGATCTCTTTGAGCTAGAGTTACAGGCAGTACTGAGTTGTCTGATGTGGATACTGGTAACCAAACTTGGGTCCTCTGGAATAGCGGCAAGCACTCTTAACCACTGAGCCATCTCTCCAGTCCCAAGAATTTCTTTTGCCTCATAATGACTTCAGTCCATCATGGCAGGGAAGATATGGAGGAGCTGCTCTGCTAGTGGCAGCTGGAGCATGTCATGTCAGGCCAGGAAGCAGAGGGACCAGATAAGGCATCTTGTTTAAAGGCCTGTCCCCCAGTGACCCACTTCTTCCCCTTAGTTCCCACCTCCTAAGGGTTCCATAGCTTCCCAAAACATCACTACCAGCTGGGTGGGGAGCAAGTGTTGGAAACATGAGCCTGTAGGGGGCATTTCAGATTCAAACAACAGACTTCTAGTCTCCTAGGTCTGTTAGAGCAAAAGATCATGGGACGAGGTAACTTCTGGAATTTACTGCTCACATTTCTGGAGGCTAGGAATATAAGATCAGAGTGCCAACATGGTTGAGCTCTTGTTGAGGTTGAGGGCCCTTTGCTGGGTGCAGGTCTCTTGCCTTCTCGCATGATGGAATGGGATCGTACTAGTGCTGTGGTCTCTAGGACCACATAAATCTCATTCCTGAAGGCTCTGCCTTGACACTAATCACTTCTTCCAAACCCTACCTCCAAAACCCAGCACGTCGGGGTTCACATTCCAAAATATGAATTTGGGGGGAGGGACATGAGCAGTTTGTAACATTTTGGACAATATTTTTTTTCTCAGCTATTTTAGTAGTCACATAAGCTGTGGTTTTAAACTTAGCTAAGCTTATCACTATTGCCTTCATAAGGCCTCAGGAAAGAAGCCTTTATTTTCTTACATGTTGTGGTCTTTGAAACGATGCTGAAATGTTAGTACACGTTTCCAAATATCTCAACTTGGTGGAAATGCATAGGAAATGTCTCATTTAAAATTATGCCTGGCTTTTTATCTAAATGTTCAATAGCATGCAGACTAAACAACTGACTCTGGAGTCTGCAGTCCTTTCCGGTCCAATGACTCCTTTGCATGAGATTACCTGCAATACTACAGGCACAAGTCAGCCCTGCCTGCTCCTGGGTCAGTAGGGTACCTTTCTCAGGAGATGTACATTGCTCAACACCAAGAGCATTTGTGAACTGACAGGTGGTATTTCTGGGGACAACATGGCAGGCTGTGTGGTGGCCCACTTCCCCTCCTCCGTTTTCTCTTCTCTTTCATCCAAGTGGGAAGGTGGAACTGGGAGCAAAGGGAAGCTCCCTTTGGCCTCCCTCCCAGCTGTGGTTTTACTAAGATGCACAGTTCCCATGTCCCTACTAGGTTTGTGGTGCAGAGACCCGGGCCTCCAGGTCTGGGTGGAGGAACTACTAAAAGTTTCTCTAGGCATAAAGACTTAGCATGATCCAGGAGCTTGGTTTGGGGTTTTGCTTCTGACCTGACTTTATGACCTTAGGTAGCTCACTTCCTGTCGCTAACTTTATTTCCTCAGCTATACACTAAGAGCCTTTCCCTTCCAAAATGCAACGCAAACCTGTGGTTGCATTCCTACGCAGATATTTACACCCCCCCCCTCTCTGCCACTATCTCCCACACTCTATTCTCTCTGCAGGATCATTGGATGTTCCTGAGATTCAAGTGTGCTTGAGTTTTGGGGTTTTTTTTTATTTGTATCTGTGAGTTGTGTGTATGACTCATGTGCATGTGTGTAAGTGCAGGTGCCATGGTGCATGTGTAGATGTCAGAGAACAACCCCGGGTATCAGACCTTGTTTGAGACAGGGTTACTGGTTCACTGCTGTGTGTATACCCCGCTGGTTGGTCCAACAAGCTTCTGCAGGGTCTCCTCTCCCTACCTGTCATCTTCCTGTAGGACATCAGGGATTGCAGGTGCATGGGCTACTGAATCCTGCTTTCCCATGGGTTCTGGGGATCCAAACTCCTGTCATCAGGCTCTTACCACAGCACTTTACCCACTGAGCTGTCTCCCCACTCCTGTGTGCTTGGGTTTTAATAACGAGCTCATATAGAGGGAGGAAGAAACAGGGTTGTTTAAGGTACTACACTACTTTCCTTGTCTCTGTGACCAAATACCTGATACAAGTAGCTTAAAGTAGGAGGGTTTTACTTTGGTTCATAGTTTGAGGATACCGTCTATCATGTTGGGAGAAAGTCAAGGCAGCAGAAGCTTGGAAACAGCCAGTCACACTGCATAGTTAGGAAACGGAGAGAAATGAATGCTGGTGCTCAGCTTGCTTTCTCCTATTTATGCAGTCCAGGACCCCATCCCTGGGAATGGTCCCATTCACATTTAGTGTGGGTCTCTTCACCTCAGTTAATCTGATCTACCTACTACCTTACAGACATGCCCAGAGGTTTATATCCAGTGTGATTCTGGATCCTGATAAAATGACAATATTAACCATCAAAGCCAAAGGCTCAAAACAGTCATGCAGTATAGAGGGTATCCCTGCAGAAGCGTGGGCAAGAGTCAGAGTCTAAGGTCCCTGATGTTCAGAGGACCAACATATGCTGCATCTACATCAAGGTATGACATCCAGATCCCATTGACGAAGGCAATGCCTTCAGTCAGGTGTCAGTGTGTCATATTCCACACAAGTCCATGTTTCTTGGAAAGGCCCCTTCAGCAAAGCTGGGCACAGAGATTAGCATGGGGTTCCACTCAGGTTCAAGAAGAGGTTGTATGGGGGGAGCAGCAATGTATGGAGTACCATGAGGAATTAAACCGAGGGGGGTAGTCTTGACTCTAATCTGAGAGAGGTGATTTGGTGATGAATCTCAACATTTTCCAAGGGTGCTCCATGTACCACTGATGAGTGAGGTGATTAAACAAACTAAGAAAAATAGAGTGAATATGAATTCATGGGTGTTTTGTCACAGACTGACCTTTGAAAGACAACATATTATCTCATGTGATCTCCATCCCAAGCTGCTGCCTCTGGGAGTTTCTGCTTAGAATTCCATGGGGTTCTTAGCCCAACTGGAATCTGGCCTCAAGTCCATAACCTTTGCACTGTGCCAGGCTGCCTGGCTGTGCAGGTGACTAGGGCCATTGTTCCCACCAGACATGGAGTTGAGGGAGGAAGAGCAAACACAGGGACTTCCTCAGCCTGGTGGGATCTAACTCCATGCTGCGTAGATTCCCAGTTCTAACTGCTACCTGTCACGTCCTCTGTGTTTCCTGATAATATACCCAGCTACCTACCTATCAGAGTATATGAAGCCACCCACCTATAGATCAGAAGTGGCCCTCCATAGAGACGGCTCTAGAAACTTCCTGGAAATAAACCCTTTTGCCCTGTGACCTCTGGAGTCAGACACTTCATTGACCATTAATTCCCATTTCTGATACAGCAAATTATGTGCTTACAAAAATGCCCATGACTCTGAAAGAATCAGCCTTCTCACCAGAGTCCTTCTCCAACGGACCCAGCCATTATACCTCTGAGGTTATAAAGGACTAGAGAACACCGTAAGTGGTGGTGGGAATGTACAGGCAGAACTTCCCATTTGGGCTTGTCTGCCTCTCCTGGCTCTCCTGTCCCTTCCTGTGTTTGTACACCTGGGAATGATTTCTTTAAATTGTGTGTTAATTATTGCATGGATGGTTTCTGCATTATCAGACATTTCTAGGAAATGTTACAATTATAATTTTAAAAGTGACAGGAAGACAGAAGGTAAAGTTCACTCAATTGACACTTTTACTGTCCTTTTCCGAAAGCTTCTGATAAGTTCCTCCAAAAAGGCTGTAAAGGAAGAGAGTGGGGCTGTGATCACAGCATCCTAAGGAGCTGTACCAGGTGAGTAGCTAGAGTCACACTGATGCTTTACCTAAAGCAGACAATCAATTAGTACTGAAGAACTTGTGTGTTTTCAAAAACAACCCCTCGAGTTTCTATCTATGCTGATTGACTTTAAATTTGTCAGATTTTGTAGAGAAATAAACAAAATAGGGGTTCTGAGAAGGACTCAGTACAAAAAGCTATGGCTTCATAGGAAGCTTGGGAGATACCTGATGGGTAAAGCCACTGAGACCCCCACACACAGAGGCACCCTCCACCACACATACATGTAGTGGAATATGCTCCAGACTAGGCTGCTGGGTCAAACTTATTAGGATATTTTTTAAACTATAGGCAAAATCCCTTCAAAAAGCACATTTACTTAAAGGAAAAATGGGCACATGTAGGAAGAAATTAAAATGAATAACCAGTGAAGACTACAGAAAGGCAAAGGATAGGAATTTTAAATACACACAGAAGGAAAGAAAGAAAGAAAGAAAGAAAGAAAGAAAGAAAGAAAGAAAGAAAGAAAGGGAAAGAAGAAGGAAGGGGAGGGGAGGGAAGGAGAGGAGAGGAGCCTCCGTGGATGAAGATTCAGCTCGGCCAGGCAGCCTGCAGCGAAGGGGCAGGGACCTGACTGCTCCATGAGCCTCCAGTATGCCTAACCTGCTACCTACCAGATATCTGACCTCAAACTCACTGCAGCTTATAGCTTGACTTTTTTAAATCCCAGAAGTGGACATTTTGGGTCCCTGAATCTCACAGGGATCCCAGAGGGTAGAGAGGTAGGATAAATCTTTTCAAATAAACGTGTAAAAGCAGTTTTAAAAATTAGATTAGGGCTGGAGAGATGGCTCAGCAGATTTGGACTCTTGCCACCAAGCCAGAAGATCTGAATTTGATCTCCACAACTTTCATAAAGGTGGAAAGAGAGAACAGACTCCCACAAGTTGTCCTCTGGTCTCCACATATACACAGTGGTGCCCTCATGTGTGTACACACACCCCCCCCGACACACACACTCACACACTGCCCTAGTTAGTTTTTAATTGTCAACTTGATCCAACCTAGAGTCATCTGGGAAGAGAGAATGCCAATTGAAGAATTTCTTCTATCAGATTGGCCTGTGGTTATGTCTTTGAGAGACTGTCTTGATTGATGGTTGATGATTGATGTGGGTGGGGTGGGCCCAGCCCACTGTGGGTAGCACCATCCCTAGGCTAAAATGGTTAGGTAAGTATAAGCCAGGAAGCAGCATTCCTCTCTGGTTTTTGCTGCAGTTCTCACCTCCAGGTTCCTGCCCTCACTTTGCTTAGTGGCTGTTACCTAGAAGTATAAGTCAAATAAGCTCCTTCCTTCCCAAGATGCTTTTGGAAACCCCAGGATATTGAAGATGCCAGGTCATCACACACTCACCAAGGACAGTGGCAGGTGTGAAGTGGAGCCAGCCTGCTCCTACAAGACACTGTGTGCTACAAATGGCAGATTTGGAAAAGTGGAACTCCCCAAACCTTTTGGAGCCTAGAAGATCATGAGTGAATCTTACACACTGAGCACTGAGCTACAGGATTTGATTTATTGTGCCGGATTTTGGGTTTTGCTTTGAACTAATTGCTTTTGTCTCTGGTTCTTTCCTTTTGAAATAACAAAATCTCTCATAGCCATGACCACAGGACAATCTGATTGAGAAAATTCTTCATTTGAGGTTTCCTCTTCCCAGGTGATTCTAGCATGTGTCAAGTTGACAACAAAAATCAAACCACATTAGATCATTAGAGTAAAGCCAGGGGTCAGAATGACTGATGGAGAGAAGGGAGACTCGGTAGAGAATTATTTATTCAACACTAGTCATGCCTAACATTTAGTGGGCACATGCTGTGTGCCAGGTAAAGCACGTGTGCTGTATGTATTTGATTCTGCTTAATCCTAACAGAGACTTCCACAAATGCACTGGACATACAAGGATGCTGAGGCACAAAAAGACAGAGGGATCCTGAAGGTCATGTAGTTAATAGGCAGATCCAAGATGTTCACTAGCACAGCTAAGTGATAGAGCCTACCAGCTGGCCCGCCGTCATCTACAGCAAACATTTATTACAGTCAACGTGCCAACACCTGTAGCTATATAATTTCACATACTTTAACTCATATGTAGCTGTGCCTCAGCAATGAATATTACTTAAGCACATACTTGGCATAAACACTTTTGCTTGCAAGGTGTCAGAATCCTCATCCATCTTAATTATGCCAGTGCATTAACCATCTTCACTATAAACCACGTGGGGTCAGTATGGATAATTTTTGTCCTAGACATTTTTTTCTCTTAAGTAGAAGGCCAACACTTGCCCTCTGTAGATGATCCAGAGACCACTTCCTTTCCTGTGTGTGCCCGTGTCTCTGAAGTATGGGGGTTTGTTTTACTCTACAGTTCAGTGGGCTCATAGGAACAGCTCCCACCTCAGAGCAGAGGCCCAGAGATTTTCAAGATACAAATCTGGCTGCAGAGTGAGTAACAGAGGTACTGGATAAAGGTGGAGGATTGGCTGGAGCTTTTCATAGTGACAGGAGTGCCTCTGTCACACCTTGGTCAGCTGTGCTTAGCTCCCTTCTGCAAACAGTGTGTAGGGTCCTGAGTACCTGCTGAGTGACTCAAGGACCTGAAATTCAAGCTGTATAATCCTGCAAATAGAAGTATAGTCCCTCTTCTATTTTTATATTACACATATAAATACGCATGTATATACACATATATTCATATTCTAGAGTCTGCATGTGGGAAGAAATGAGATATTCATCTTTCTGGCCTGGCTTATTTCACTCTAACATGATGATCTCCAGTTCCATTAATTTTCCTACAAATGACATCATTCCATCCTTCTTTTTTAAAAACTGTTTAATTATTTTTGTTTTAAGTATATGAATGTTATGCCTCTACGTATGTAAGTGCAGCCATGTTGTGCAATGTCCACAGAGGGCAGAGGTAGGCACCAGATCCTCTGGAACTGGAGTTACGAATGGTTGTTAGCCACCATTTAGTGTTGGGATTTGAACCTGGGTCTCCTGGAAGAACATCCAGTGCTCTTAACAGCTGAGCTATCTCTCTAGCCCCCCATTCCATCCTTCTTTATGGCTGACTACAAACTTCATTGAGTTTATGTATCACATCATCATTATCCATTCATCTGTTGATGGACATGTAAGCTGACTTGATAACCTTTGCCACTTGAATTTAATGAAATAATATTAATGGTGATGATAAATTCTTGATTTGAATTGTATAGTCTTCAAGGCAAATCAATCTCTCAAATAATCTTCAATCTGTATCACTTATTGCCTATCACCTCAACCTGTTATGGTTTGAATCTCAAATGTTCTCCAAAGCCTTATGGCTGGCTTGGTTGCCAGCCTGTGATGTTAATAGAAGCTGGTGGAACCCTTGAGAGGTAGGCCACGTGGGATAAATTTAGGTCATTGTGTGTGTGTGCCCTTAAAGGGAAAATCAGAAACCAAGACATCCTTCCTGCTTCCCTCCTTCTGACTTCCATGAGGTATACAGCTCAGCTCTACCATGTGCTCAATGCTATCACAGGATGTCTTAGGACAGGCCCAAGGCAATGGGACCCAGCACCCATGGACAGAATTATAAGCAGCCATGAGCTTCATAAATCTTTCTTCATTTTAGTTGTTTGTCTCAAATATTATGTCATAGTGACAGAAAGTTGATGAACACACAACCTGTGGCATAAATCTGTGAAGTGGTGTGCCTTTACAACTGAGGTTATTGATACTAAATGACTTGACTTGTTCGGAGATCATAGTCCCTCATTAATTTGGCCAGTGAGTAAATGAAGGAGCCCAAGGAGGTTGCCTCCAGTGTGGCACAGTTGGATATTCTATTCCATATTGAGGTACCAGAGCCTCTGAAGTCCTTGCTCTCCCAGCTGTGGACTATCTCCATTATAGAAAAGGTGACAAAAATGCTTGATTGTGCCCCATCCTCTATTCCACAGGGAGGAGTCCATGGCCCAAAGTGCAGGGAAGCCTCCTAGCACAGTGGGGCTTCACACCCAGCTCTCCATCCTGGTGCTGGGTCACGAGAAGGTTTGGTATGAGCACAGGTATGCATCTGAGTCACCTAATGGGAGGATTTTGTTGCTAACATTTCTTCCTTAATACCACAGAAATTCCAGTTTTTCAGTGAGCTATGAGCACGATGTGCTTCAGGCTCTGTCTAAATGATGTATATCTTCAACCAAAGAGTGAAGACTCAGATGTTTTGTACCATATTTTTGTATATTTAGAAACAGCTGGTTGATTGACTGGATTTTTAAATTTTTCACAGGGATGTCTGGTGCTGGGAAGACTGCACTGTTAGAGTCTTATGAGGAAAGAGAAGATATATAAATCTTTTTCCATAAATATTTTACATTTAATGAAATGAACAAATGAACAAAACTTCAGTAACTGAAGAGGCAAACCTTGTTTTCTCCACACTGACAATGTGGTCATGGCCACTGTTTTCACTTGGGAATCTGCCCACCTAAATCCTGCTTTAGATCTTGGCTGTCTCCAACCCTTCTATCACATTTCAGAACTGGCCTTCCAGTTGGTAATCTGTCACTGTGAAAATTTTGAGTAAAGAAGCCTAACTCTTCGGTCAACCTGAGTAAGTCTGTAAACAGACCAATGTCCTTTGTGCTTTGCACAAGTTGATACTATATATTCATTAGGCATATAGTCAATTAATATCAGTCTTTCATTTTTAACATATCAAAATTTTAGACACAGTTGACATAAAGTAATGTATGATTGCAGATATAAAGTAAGCACAGTATCCTGAACTGAGTGATAATTTCTAACGCCTAAGTAAAACCACTCAAAGGCTCTGACTGCAAAAGAGTTACTATGTATTGAATTTGTAGTAGATGTGGGGAGTGGAACTAGAAGCTTCCTAAATGTTCTTGATCTTCATGGACGCACAGGAAGAACAGCCTACTTTCTAGAGCTGGCTTATAGGGGAAGCTGAAGCTCAGAGAGGTGAAGGAACTCACTCAAAAGTGCACACTGGTAGCCAGAGCAGCGGGAAAGTTAACCCAGGCCAGTTCGCATTCAAAGATCATGCCCTTGCCCCTCTGTTGTCCCTCAGGCTAGCTCTCTTATTGGTCTCCCAAAGCATCTTTAAATTCTTGGAAAATTCCACCATTTGGAAAACAAAACTTCAGACATTCATGATGAAGGTGCACCCATGTGAACAGGTAGATGGGAACATCTGTACCTCTTTCACCTGGTTATGGGGGGACATAGGGATGGGCTTGCCTGTCCCCTCCTAACAACATGCAAAGGCACACTCCTTGTTGCGTGCAAAGCCCAAGCACAAACAAGAGAGTGAAGAAAGGTGTATTTGCAGCAAGTAAGCATAGTGCTAGAGATGATTCTCAATGCAATGCCTCTCCACAGAGGAAGCAGGCCTTTATTGGGGAAGCTCATATGTATTCAGATAGGAAAGACTCTTCCTCACCTGGAGGAGGTACACTCCTGAGCACGCTCAACTTGAGGTTATAAATCACATGACCAAAAACCAGAACTGGAACACCACTAGGTGGAGAATTTGGTATTCTAAAGAGTAAAGTTTATTCTAGGTCTCCTAAAAAGAGTGAATCCATGATTTGGGTTGGATGCTGACTCCTTATGTTTCTCTGGGGGTGTTTTATATGAAACAAAGAAGCAAACAAATAAAAGAATTGGAATGTACATTAGCATTCATTTAAAGGAGTGGCAATTTTTCCTCCTGTAAGCACAGGCAATTGTCCTAAAAACACCTGCCTAGCAGCTAACACCCAGAAGGCTGAAATAATGGGATCCTCACCTTCCAACATATTTGAAAAAGCAGAGCTAGGGATCAGGGGACCCAGGACAGCCAAAGAGAAGGAAGAGTAACAAATGAATGTTGAAGCTTAATGTTCAGCAAAATCCAGAGGAGGGCAGATGGTATGTTCGCAGGAAGACTTGGGTCACTTTCGGGTCTCATGAGGCTCAGGCTGTTCCTCAGACAGTGAGCTGGCTTAATAAGGTATCTCTTCTCTGATTTTTTTTTAGGTCCATGGACAGGAACAAGAAGGAAGGAAAGGAAGGTAAATGTTGGAACTTGAGGGACTCATCGGGGTCAGCCACCATTATAAAATGTTTAGAGAGAACCCCTTACACAACAGGGCAGGTGCCCAACCGGAGGAAGGAGTAAAGACACAGAGACCAGCTTTCCCTCTCTCACTCCAGGGAGGGCCACCAAGTTCCAGTGTTTTACTTGCCTCTTACATTCAGGCAAGTCAATGAATAGAAATACAAACTTATAAGAAAAGAACATTCAACAATATGTTTGCCATATATTTGACATGCCTCAAACTTCTTCCTTGTACCTCTTGGTAATATTTGTAGCAGTCATAAACTTTGTACAGTTTCACAGCCCTTTACCTGGCACTTGCCTGGAACCTTTCTGCACAATGCCAGGCAGAAACACAAAGGTGAAAACCAGTTGCCTACTGGACAATTAAACTGCAATGCTGCCCTTTGCTATGGTTACAAGGTTGAGAATTCTATGATGTCCAACAATATCAGCCTTATGAGAGGAAGTCTCCATGGAGGGAGGGTCCCCACAAATTGGCTATAGGACCTTGGACAATGGCCTTGATTTCGCCAGCCTGCAATATTCTCATTTATAATGTATATAATATGATCTCTTTTCATGTACATCTGAGGACCAAATCAGATCATGGAAGATATTCATTAACAGTCTCTGGCCTCTAGTGGGATCTGTATTATTTTAAAGTGTATCTTTTATTGTATATATTTATTTACATGTTACATGCCTACAATATCCAATGTGCAATGATCAGATCAGGGCAACTAGAATATTTATCACCAAAATTCTACTTGCTAATGCTATTTTGAAACAATTGTTGCTAGCCAGAGTTAGAAGTGAGAAGTTATTCCTCCTGTCCAACTGTACCATCCTGTTATCAGAGTCAAGACAAAATCCTGTTATGCCTAGTTCCACATTTGTCAAACATAGCAAGGCTGCTGCCCATTTGTGAGAAACGAAGTTCAGCTTACTTTAAAAAGTTTCATCAAATTTTGATTAAAGGTGACTGGTGAGGGAAACTGAAAGTGAATACTTTAGGCCTTTCCAGGATCCATGCAATCTTCCCTCCTTGCTTGTGAGCATGACTTGGGAAGCACTGACTCAAAGCGTTTAGATGGTGAGAGGGAGGGTGGCATGGTAGGGGAGAAAAAAAAATGGAAAAATGAAAAAAATGGTCTCTTAGCCAAGATTTGCAGGTGTTAAATATAAACCCCAAATCGGTGACTGCCTCTCTTCAGACTGGGAAGGAAGCAGGTGGGTGGGTGGATGCTTGGTAAGGAGTGGTAAAAATCAGGCCGGAAACCAAGGACTCCAGATGACGCATCTTAGCAGATAATCCCTCAAATTTCCTTCCTTCTTCTGGGGGTGGGATCTGCATACACATTTTCTTGAGGCCAGATATCAATACCAGGTCTTGAAAGACATTTTGCTTTTCCTTCCCATAATCGAGGCCAGTACCTTCCAAGATGCAGGCATCCTTGATCAACAACAACAAAATGTACTTATCAAGATGAGACAGTCTTTCCAAATCATAGCAGAAGAAAGAATAAGAAGATGGAGGAGCCCGCCACCACCCGCAGCCAGCCAGGCATCTCAGCTGCCCCTACCAGGGACGTTTTCAATTTCACCAGGCAGCCTGCTTTGCCCCCTCTCTTCAAAGCTTGCACTAGCTTCTGCATTTCTCCCTCCACACAGAACTGAATCTCCTGGACCTTCCCAATCAGCCTTAACCCTTTCAAAAGTAGCTCAAGCTTACAGGTGTGGCTTAATGGTAGAGTTTCCCTCACATGTGTGGAGCCCTCGGGTCCATCCTCTGTGCCCCTTGAAAGTATTTAATATTTGCCTCGAAGGAGTCTATACAAATATGCCCATTTCTTCAAGTAGCAAGGCTGCCTGTAGGAAGAGTGAGCTTGTGATTTTCAGATATTGTCTTTTTAAAATGCAGCATTGTTACAGCACGTTATATCTGAAATGGGTGTACTTTGGGAAGACAAACAATCAGAGCACTTTCCTAGATGAGATGTCCTACCCACTCTCTGCTCTTCTCAAAATGCCTGCTGTACCTCACTTGCAGGAATCCTACAAAAGAAAAAAATTTAGATGTTTTAAATACCTAACGGTTCCTAATTGCTATTCAAGATAAAAGGCTGAACTTCTTAAGTGTTCCTCACAACCTCCTTTGAACCCTGTTTTTAGTATCTCCATTTAAAGCCTGAAAATAAAACGCGTTTGCATGTGAATGGCTTGCTGTAAACTCTCAGGGCATCCCTCCTGGTGGAGGCACAGTGTTCCTGTGCAGCTTGCAAAGTTGCACTTCCGCTGTGCATGACAGGACACTGAGGTCCAGACTGCCAGTCAGGTACTGTACCTGCTCCTATACACTTAATGGGCAGCCAGTATTTGCTCAGTATTTGCCGGCAAGCCCTGCCTGAAGCTTTGTTTGGAGTATGAATGAATGAGATTTCCCTGCCCCTACCTCAAGAAGGAAACTGCATGGACTTTCTTAAGTCATCCACAGTGGTGTTCACACAATAAAGTATTTTAAAAATGCTTGACTTGATTGTATAGGTGAGAATATTTTACCATTCTGGTTATTAAATGATAACAGAGTTTAAGTTCCTTATACTTTTTAAGTCATGGTTTTGCCTGTACCAGTGTGGGATGTACCTTTTATATTGCCTAGCCAATAACCCTTGCCTTGGGTGGTGGTGATGGGGGTGTTAATTTAGCTTACAGCTCACAGTCTATTATTAAGAGAAGCCAAGGCAAGAATTCAAGGGAGGAACCTGGAGACAGGAGCTGAAGCAGAGACCATGGAGGAATCTTGCTTGCTGGCTTGCTTCCCCTGACTTGCTCAGTTACCTTTCTTACATTGCCCAGGCCCACCTGCCCTTGGGCTGGCACTACCCACCATGGGTTGGGTCGTCCCATATTCAGAAATGCCTGACAGACATTGCCACAGGACAATCTGATGTGGAAAATTCTTTAGTTAATGTTCCCTCTCTCCAGGTCACTCTAGCTCGCGTCAGGTTGACAAAAAAATAACCAGCACAATTGATCCTTTGTCAATCTGACACACAAAACATCATTGTAGGCCATACCCTTTTAATTCTTATTCCCAAGATCTCATGTAAATATCACAACATAAAACACAATGGAATGTTTAAAGGTCCCATAGTCTTCTAAAAATTACATCACTTAAAAGTCCAATGTCTCTTTTAAAAATCTAGTCTTAGGGGCTGGAAAGATAGATGGCTCAGTGGTTAAGAGCACTGATTGCTCTTGCAGAGAACCCAGGTCTGGTTCCCAGCACCCACATGGCAGCTAACAACGGTCTGTAACTCTAGTTACAGGAGATCTGATACCCTCTTCTAACCTCTGTGAGCATTGCATGACACAAGTACACTTATATACATGCGGACAATATACTCATACACCTAAAATAAAAATAACAAATAAAAAATATATTTTTTAAAAATCCAGTCTCTTGATTGTAGGCTATTACAAAGTCAAAAGTAAGTTATATATTTTCTTATTCTAAGAGGAGAAAATCAAGGCACAGTTACAGTCAAGTCAAAGTAAAACCCAAATCCAACAGTATAAAAAGTTCAGTCTCTGACATCTGGAACACACAGTCTTCTAGATTCCAAAGGCTAAGACAGTCCAGTTTCTCCGGCTCTGCCCTCTGTACTACATAAAACTTGTCCCATAGGCTCAGGATGCCTCTACTCCACAACTACCACTGTCTTTGGTGACTGTCCCAGGGTCCTGCCATCTCCAACATCCTGGGGTCTCCATTGCAACTGAGGTTGTACCCTCACCAACAGCGTCTCCTGGTCTCTTACAGTGGCAAGCCTCAGCTGCTTTCCAAGACCACTTCATGCCTTCAAAATCATTACCATGTGGGAGAGTCTTACACATTACCATCATTTGGCTGCCAGTTTGAGATACGGCTTTGGCCCCATCTAACCACAGCTTCTGTGTGCTGACCCTCAGGAAATATCCCAGAAGATTTCACCCTAGTGATGCTTATCTCTTGTTAATCACAGCTGATTTTTCAACTTCAGCTGACCACATCCATTGTCCCAGTAAAGCAAAGGTCCACTTCCACAGATTCTTATTCAAACTTATCACATAACAGATCTGATAGAGTTTTTGAGGGACTCTCAAACTTCCCTCTGAAACTTAACAAGACAGGCCTCTTGGTCTGCATTTCTCTCCAGCACTTCTGTCTTCCACCCTCCCACAGAACAGCCCATTAAGTGATGAGCACACAATGGCTTTACCAGACCAAAGATCCAAAATTACCAAAGTCCTCTCCCAAAACAATATGATCAGATCTGTCATAGCAACAACCCCACTCCTGGTACCAACTTCTGTCCTAGTTGCTTTCTATTGCTGTGACAAAATGTTGACCAAAATTAACTTGTGGCAGGGGGAGTGGGGGAGTGTAAGCTGTATTATAGCTCACAGTCTATCACTGAAGGAATCTAAGACAGGAACTCAAGGGGGGAACCTGGAGGCAGGAACTGAAGCAGACACCACAGAGGATGCTGCTTACTGACTTGCTTCCCCTGGCTTGCTCAGCTACGTTTCCTACACAGGTCTACCTGCCTTTGGGATTGCACTGCTCACAATGGGCTGGAACCCTCCCACATCAACTAGCAATTAAGAAAATGCCTCACAGACACTGCCAAAGAACAGTCTGAAAAAAATTTTAGTTCAAGTTCCCTCTTTCCAGGTGACTCTAGTTTGTGTCACATTGACAAACAAAACAAAACAAAACAAAACAAAACAAAACAAAAAACCCCACAATACAACCCCCTTTCTCCTTTGTTAAAATCGTTCTTTGAAAGACCTTCTCCACAAGGCTTCCCACCTGCAAGTCTTTTGCTCTTCCCAGACCCAGCTTGGTTCTTCCACCACAATACAAGGCTAAATCACTCTCTCTCTCTTGACTACACTGAATAAGAGAGGCGTCCTCTTTAGCTTATGGCAGACATCACGCCCTCCGTGTTTTTACAGGAGAGAGATGGGACTTTGCCTAATTCAGCTGAGACCTGTGTGCTGGGTGGTGCATGGGGAAACTCTCTTTCAGCACCCCTTCTAAGTGGGTTTGAGGCTAAGAGTGATTTTTCTTTATTTTAACCTTTTTATTGAATTTTTGCAATGCCATACAATATGAGAGTCACTTTTCTTGAGTTGATACACAGTCCTTACCTGAATGCTTAGGGAGCAGCAGGGTGGTTTTCTGGGGTGATCATGTCAGCCCTGACACCTTGGAGAGCAGAGCCAAAGGGGTCTTCAGACAGGTTCAAAGTTTGAAAGAAGGAATTTTACAAGTTTTCAACCTCCTCCTTACTGGGCACCTTTGTTGTGGGGCACTTCCATCCTCTGGCATCATCCTGTGTTGTGCCCCTGTGGATTTCTTTCAATAACACCTCCATGTACTGTGCTTTTCATCCTTTTTCCACTGCACTTCTGCCTTTTAATTGTATTCTGTCAGGTAAAATCATATCCTTCTTGTCCCCCCTCTACAGTTCTCTTTTGTACATCATGCCAGATTGGTGTCATCTCTATCTTAATAAGCATGATCTCTATTTCAATCGATCCCTACAACTAAAAGTAATTCCTTGTCATGTTCAGCAATTTAAAAGAGAGTCACCTGCGGTGAAGGGAGACTGCAGAGGATGTTCTTTTTACCTCCTCCTGTTTTCTGCCCTTTCCCAATTCTTTCCATGAGCTACTGGCATACTTACCCATTCTGAGAAGAGATCTGCCTACAACCTGACCACCTGATTCCTCAAATATAGTCAACCCTTGTTATCCACAGGGGATTGACTCCAAGACACTTGCCACCCCCCAAATACTAACATCCATGAATGCTCAAGTCCCTTATATAAAATGGTGTAGAATTTTCATGGAACCTGTGTATATCCTCCAACAGAGTTCAAATCTTGTCTAGATTAATTACAATTGATAACACAATGGGAATGCTGGGCAAATAGTTATTAGATTTGATTCTATTGTTTAAGAAATTATAACTAAGTTGGGTGTGGTGGTACGTGCTTTAATCCCAGCACTCAGGAGGCAGAGGCAGGTGGATCTCTGAATTCTTGGCCAACCTGGTCTCCATAGTGAATCCAGGCCAGCTGTGGTTACAGGGAGACTATGTCTCAGAAAGACCCACTATATGTGTTGATTTCTACCAGAGGAGGAGCCTTTTACAAACATCTTTTCCTCTCCTGTCCTCTGTGTCCTTCTGTCAGAACTATGGTGATATTGATAGTCACTCCTGAATGTTTGCAACTTTGAAACACAGCATGTTGACTTTCTGACACCAAACATATGAGAAGGTTCTGGAACTATATCCACTTCCCCAGATGTGGAGTAGAGAATGCATTTGCTAGAGTTTCCAGATGCTAAAAGCAGATAAATGGACTGAAGATGGACAGAGCCCAAGTCTGGTTAGTCTCTCTGGCCCTCCTTTGCCTTATCCTCTGCGTGTGATAGCATCATGCACATGGCTCCAGTAGAGGGAAGATCTGCTGGCTTCAGTCCTGCTGAATAACAGACGAATGCGTGTTCAGACCCAATTTGAAAAAGAAAAAAAAAAAAAGCTATCAATGGGCAGCTTCTGCCGAAAGGTAATCCAAAATCTTAAACTGGTTCAAAAATTTCCAAGGCAGCCATAGGCCTGGGGGGAGGGGGTGCTGACAGGCTCAGAAATGAGGCGGTGGGGGGGGGGGGCTCCCACAATGCTGTGTTTCTGGTGAAGCAGTGCTGTCCTTCTAATGGCTCTGATCACACATCAGAAAACGTGGACTCTTTCTCCAGGGCTTCTTAATTTGTTTAAGGGGTAAAGCCTATAATTCTCCCCAGGAAAGACTTCCTTTCCACAAGGAAGCCAAGTTTTCAGTCCTCTTTCCTGCCAGAGGAAAGAGGGTGAGGGTGGCCTTCATCTAGGACCTGTCTGGGCACAGAATTACATTCCTGCTCCGGACTCCCTGCCATGCGTGCCTGTTGTTCTGGCATCCAGCTTGTACCCTAATATTCTCTGCCGAGTGTCCAGTTTATTCCATCATATTTTTTCTTGGTTCTTTTCTAGGGGAAGAAAGTTACATTAAAATTGAAGGAAAGGGGCTGGCAAGAAGGCTCAGGGGTTAAGAACTTATACTGCTCTTCCAGAGGATCTAAGATCAATTCCTAAAACCTAGATCAGGGGCTTTCACAACCACCTATAACTCTAGTTCTAAGAGGGTCTGACACCACTGGTCTCCACTGGTACCTGCACTCACAAGCATGCACCCATACTCACCCCCTCTCCAGGCACAAAATAAAAATAAAACCCAATGGAGAAGAGAAAAGACCATGGGAAGGTGTACATAACTCTCAAAGCACTTGGAGTATGCATGTTTCTGAACTGGCATTTCAAGCAGTGTCAGATGAAGATGACAGAATTTGTGGTATTGCTCCAACCATCAGTGTCGGGGATATTAAAAAGAGAAACCATATTTCATTCCCATGTGTGCTTCTTGATGGAAGAATGAGGCACGGCTAAAAGAGGGAAGAGCAGGAAAAACACAGAGGACCTCTGCCTAGGAACAACACTGTGAGGATTAAGTCAGGCCAATATTTGAAATTTTAAACTCAGATAACACTTGGAAAACACACAGATTAAACAATCATATTTCGAGGTTTTCTTAGAAATTCTTCCCTTTTGCAGTATATTTTATCTGCTCTGATAATCTTTTTGTTCATAGCTGCCAAGTAGACAATAAGCAAAGTCTCAAGTTCATTATTTCCTAAGTGTGGATTCTTCCTCTTCTTCAATTTCTGAAGAGGAAGAACAGCTGTGGGACCACAAAGTCTAGTGACAGATGTCCTTGGTGTGAGCGTTGTCCTCCCATACTGACACACACTCAAGGTCATGTCAAGCTCAGGGACTGTTCTTCCTTAAGTGACAGGAAAGCACAATGTATATGTGTGTGTAACCATTTTACATAAGAACACAGTATATGATTTAAAAAGGTTGTGTGTGAAGTAAACTAGGTTTCTTTCATTCACAATCTAAAATATATGAGACCTGGTATTTTCACCCTATTAATGTAATGAGCTTTTTTATTTTTTGGAGACAAGGTCTCCCTATAGCCCCAGCTGTCCTGGAACTCACTATGTAGACCAGACTGGCCTTAAACTTACTGAGATTCACCTGCCTTTGCATCTGGAGTGCTGGGATTAAAGGCCTGTGCCACCATGCTTAGCTGTAATAAGCTATATTTATGGTATTTTTGATACATACCTTTGCCTCACTGACTCTTTAGCAGTTCAGCAACCTCTGCCCAAGGGTAAAGGGGAGCTGTGTGTAGGTTTATCTAACGGGATTCTACCAAAACCAGCCCTGCCCAGAATAGATACATCCTGACCCCAGCCCTTGACCGGGGAAGAGGTGACAGGTGTTAGGGAATTCAGGCCTAGGAACTCAAAGAGAACAGGGCCAGCAATACACACAGAATTTCTTCAGGGAACAATCCAGAGAGTAGAGGGCTTTTTCTCCTTTCTGTACTCTTGCCCTCATTTCTTGGTATGGAGAGGCAAAATAACAACAACAGCAACAATAACAACAATAATAATAATAATATCAGAACAGATTTGATGGCCCAGCCTGAAGAAACAAAACTAGACTCATACAAACACTTCTAGGGACACAGTCTCCAGTGAAACCTACAAATGTCACCACCTATCAGCATGGAGGAAACAGGCAGGCTTGGCACCAGGTAGGAAACATGGAGGGCAGAGGCCTCAGCACCTCGCCCTGAAACACTGGGTCTCCTGTGGTCCCTACTCTACTCGGCCTGGCCAAGTGAATCTTTGTACAACAGCTTTCCAGCCAGGCACAAAGCCTGGAGGTGGAGCCCAGGGGGGCCTTCTCCTGCACTATTGGAGAGGGTACTGTGGTGGCGAGATGGAGGGGAGTCTGGCGCCAGGCATCTTTTCAATTCTCCTGGCTCTGGAGAGAACAGGTGGCCCTAAATCTGTCTGTGTGGGGCGGGCATGGAGGCAAGGGGGAGGATGAATCTGAAAATATAATGTCCTGAAATGTAAATCCCAACTGCCGAAAGGAGAAAGAATAAACTAGAAGGTAGCATTCCCAAAATTCTCTACTGAAATATCACTAATGTGAGAAGAGACTGCACGTGCTTGGATGAGAAGGGACAGGTATTGGCCCAGAGCCACCCGAACAGTCACATAATACATTCAAAACCTTGTTTTTTGTTTTTCAGTTGTATGATGATTTTGTATTCTATTGTATAATAGACCTGTGATTGTTTTAATGTAAATGCATAGTGTGGAATTCTCAGCTGAGCTGCTTAACATCTTCCCCATGGAGTCCTTAGGGAATGATGCTCTGGGAAGATGCACAAGACTTACTGTGAAACAAAGTCCTCTTTCTTCCTGCCTGAAGCTCTCTTCCTGTGACTTACTGAGTAGAACTGGACACAACCCTGGGGCTCAGCCTTCAGAATAGGCTCTCAGTGAGGAAGGAGACTGGAGGCTGTTCCCAATGCTGTATGCTCTCCTCACAACTACTGACATCTCTGCTTGCCACAGGACAAGTGGCAAGTGCCACAGCTCACTACTTTTAAAGGTTCTGTCTCAAATGTGAGGAAAACTTGCTTCTGTTGACTTCTCTCAGCCTAGTTGAAACAGGTATAATTTCCCCCTAGAAGCATTAGAAAAGAAAAATAGGGAACAAATAGAAAACTAAATACAACAAATACCAAAAGCCAGTTTTGTCCACAACTCTCACCTGAGGCAACCACAGTAGATCTCAAGACTGGGGGACTTGGCAACCATGTCCCTTTTAGGCTCTGGCCTCCTGGATACCCCCAAAAGAAGACCCTGTGGCCAGAGCCAAGGGTACCTGAGACACAGGTTCCTTTCTACATTCCTGTCTCTCCTCTTCACATACATCTATAAGCGTGTATATGTTTGTTGTGTTTATTTCATATATTATGTGTGTGTTTGCTATGTGTTTATTGTGTGTACATGTTCTTCGCATTGTGAGCTATTGTATGAGTTAGCTATATATGTGATGCGTGTATGCACAGTATGTTTGGTATGTATCATGTGTTATATATTGTATGTCTTTGTTATTGGAATGTGCTACACTTGTAAGATGCATGTGCTGTGTGTTATATATAAGACATTTATTTGTATGCTCTGTGATGTCTGTTTCTGTACTCTGTATGTTATGTATGTGCTGTATGATTACATAGTATGTGTTGTGTTGTCTGTGCTTATTATGTGCTATGTACTAAGGGAGTATGTTGTGCATATTTTGTGATGTATCATGTGTCATGTGGATTGGATACTTGAGTACATTGAATATGCATGTGCTGTGTCAAGTGTGATATATGTGGGCATTCACACAAATCTTAAGATATAGTATACTGAATCTTGAGACTGTCCAGGAATCCTGTATAAGTTTGGTTTTTACCAAGAGATGGTAAATAAAGGGTGACTGGAAGATTAAATAATCCTAACAACTTTGGCAAGATTGCAACTCCTCTATTCAGGATCTCCTAGTCCTGTATCCTACCAAGTTGAAGGCAATATTAGATCCATACAAAAAACATAATAGACACAGGAATTCTAAGTGCAAAATAGCCATGGTGCAGGTTTATCATGAAAGCATAATGCAGAATGTGAGCACTGAGCTCAGACTGAGACTATGCAAGAGGTGGGAACTGATTGAATTATTTCATTACAGCCCACACTTTGGTATATGCAGATAGACACTCTGTATGTAACAATGTCAGTGATGTATCGTAGGCTTTCCCTATGTCACAGTAAAGAAATTGGCAGTGAGGAGAAAGAATTCACTTAGTTGGAAATAATTTATCCTCATTTCCAGACCAAGCCCTACAATTGAATTTAACCTCTGAAATTTGGGTAAATTTCATGACTTTGCTTCCACTGTGACCTTTGAATCTGGCTAATGGATGCTAGGTCTGCTAACACTGCTTGTCTGTCTTTGTGTCAAGCTATCCTAGAAACCAGACAGCTCTGCCATGGAACCAATGACTAACCAGCCAGTACCTGGCTAGTCTTTCCTGCTTTCCAGTTTCTAGCTCTTTTTCCCTGCCTACATCCAGGTGGGAACAGGGCATTGTTGTTTTGACAGAAATGTCAGTCTTATGTGGGGATGGTAACTGTACAACTTCAAAAAGGGTTGGTGACATTGCAATGGGGCCCACAGTCCGAGTCCTCCCCTCCAGGCTCATGAGAACACTCAGCCCTCATTTGCCTCTGTCTCAGCCGACTCCAGTCTTTCTGTACCATAGCTACAAGGGAGCCTTGCAAACATGGGCATTGGTGCCCATCCACCGTCAATGGAGTTTCATTCCTGGCTATGCAAACAAGATACCAAAGGGAAGCACACAGTCCTGCCTGTGGTCCCTGGGTTTATGAGAAGAACATTTTGCAGGGTAACTGTGTGTTAAGGATCCACTTTGGCTATCTCCCCTGGCAGGGTCAGTTGGAGGGAGACCTAATCACTCCGTAAACAGAGAGAAGAGAGATGCTTATACTTAATAAGCCATTGCAAATGGAAAGAGTGAGCTCCCACCCGACATGATTCTCTCTAGAAACAAATGGCTTGGATCCAAGTACTCCAACGAGCATTCAGAATGCTGAGAGGTCTCCGGGTCCCAGCGCCCCCAGAAGCTTCTCTTTCTCCAGGAAGTAGTTTTAACAGGGGAAGAGGAAATGATTCCTGTGTGCCCTGTACAGCACAGCCAAGTCTCCCTCTTTTGTCTTATGTTACAGAGCTCCTGAGGCACAGCACATCCTTCTCTCTGGGGAGCAGACACAGCAATTAAAGGGGAGGGCCAGACAAATGCTCAGAATTGAGGTTCTGAGAGCTGCCTCCCTGCCTGCCTGCCCCCCAACCCCCTTCTTCCATGCTTCTGAACCCTACCACAGAGTCCTCGCTGCCCAGCAAGTGGCGCCATTGGCCTGGTGGCAGAAAGGAGGTGAAGGTTCCTGCCAAGGCTTGCTGCTCTGGTTTCTTTCATCTCTGCCCTGTGCCAACCACCCTGCGAGGTAAAAGAACGCTGTAGTTCAGTAGGCCAAGCCTCAGCTCAGACTGGGAGCCCTGGCCACGACCCTGTCACCACAGCTCTTTCCATTTCTTATTTTGTGCCCACTCTGGATGCTTTCCCTTACATGTGGGAAATAAAAACACTAACGTGTCTCCCCAGGCTGTAAAAAGGAATGACTAATATAAAAAAGGAAAAATAAAAGGATAATAGGGCACTTGGTTGGTATGCCTCACGTAAATACTAAATGAGACTGGCATGAGGTTATGGCAGAGAGGGGAATCCTGTTGTGGAAAGACAGCTCTCCTGCATGCACAGTTTCCATCGTGCCATTTCTCAGTCCTTTTCTAGGAAAAAGGACTTCAAAGATTTCTACCAGGCACCCACACAGCCAATGTCCTGGCCACTAGCAGCCTCTTTCATTTTCAATTTAAATACATCAAAGAATCCAGGAAGAAGACAAGTTAACTTTTCTTCTCTAGCCTCTCTACTTCAGAGAGAATGAATTTCTGGTCTCCTTCTAGAAACAAAGAAATGAATAGAGCTCACTAATCATACACCCTCCGACACACAATTCTCTTGACTTCTGATTAGAATAAGGGATAAAAATGTGATCATCAAAAATATTAGTTGTGTTTGCTCCTTTATTTTTGTCATTTCTTTACTTCCTGTTTGTAGATCCGAATTGAAGAGTTGAAGGTCAGAGACAGAAATATTCTCATCACTGGGATAAATACACTGTTAAAACCTGTGGATATTTTACCTTATT
This sequence comes from Nannospalax galili, assembly GCF_000622305.1. NCBI lineage: Eukaryota > Metazoa > Chordata > Mammalia > Rodentia > Spalacidae > Nannospalax > Nannospalax galili. The sequence goes on along the minus strand of NW_008343973.1, from coordinate 2,685,690 downwards.
AGCCAGGCTTGGTGGTATAAACCTGGAATCCCAGTTCCTCAGAAGACTATGGGAGGATTGTCAGTTTTAGGTCAGTCTGGGCTGCAGAGTGCGTCCTAGTCCAGCTTGGACAACACAGTCAGAGCCTATTTGGGGGATAAAGCCTGAGGACCTATGTTTAATCCCTAGTACCACAAAACATCATTAAATTAAGTGCCTTGTTAGTGGCAACTCATTATATTTCAATTTTGTTTTTGTTTGGAGATTTGATATTGTTTTATTCTGGTTTGGTTTTCTGATTCAGTGTTCCTCCATAGCCCTGGCTAGCCTGGAACTCACTGTGTATATCAGACTGGCCTCAGACTTAGGTCTTACATCTTCTATCTCCCTATCACTGCCTCCCAGGTGCTAGGATTACAGGTGTTTGCCACCAAGTCCAGCATGCATTATGCTTTTGTATTTACATTAAAAAAATTTCAGCAGTGGTGGCACACCCTTTTAATCCCAGCACTCAGGAGGCAGAGGCAGGCAGATCTCTTTGAGATGGAGGCTAGCCTATCTACATAAGGAGTTCTAGGCCAGCTGGGGCTAAAAAAAAAAAAAAAAGTTCAAGATGGGCATGGTGGTACATGCCAGTAATCCCAGCACCTGGGAGGTGAAAGTAGAACTGGAAAAGAAAAAAGAAAGAATGAATGGAGGGAGAGAGGAAGGGAAGAAGGGAGGAAGGAAGGAAGGGGGAAGGAAGGAAGGAAGGAAGGAAGGAAGGAAGGAAGGAAGGAAGGAAGGAAGGAAGGTCGGTTCCACAACTGTTGTGTGCTATTACTTCATACCAGTTATGGAAAGTAACAAGTGTTGGGGAAAATATGGAGAAACTGGAAACTTTGTGGACTGGTGACATCACCAGAGCCAGTCACCTTGTTGTCTGTGGATGCCCATAGTTCATTTCTTACCTGAGTGTGGAGACAGGTCCTCCACCCTAGCAACTGGTGGGGCTAGAAGGTGGCTTGGGGCTGGATGTACCACTGCTCTCTTCCTGGTTTCTCAGATGGTTAAAGGTACTAACTCTTTTGCCACCTACATATTCTTCCTGAGGGCATCCTGCCGGGAAAGGAAAGCTCCAGTCTGGACCTCCTATGATCCTTAACTCTCACTTTGGTTGGGAATCTTAGGTGACCTAGGCCCTCCCAGCTACATTTCCTGGCTGAGGGAGGTCCCTCCTGACTTGGATCACTCATCAGCCTCCTCCAGACTGCTCCTCTCAAATCCCAGGGCACCTCCTTCTCAGGAGACAGGTGTCAGCTCTCTGGGGCCACTGCAGACCAAATCAGTCAACTGCACACTTATTTTGGTTTCAATATTATCATCTTTTTAAACCTGCCTTCTTCCTTCTGTCCATGGCTTTCCTTTTGGAGAACAGATGCAGCTGTCCAGGATTCATATGACTTGCCATAGAAGGCCAAAAGGAAAGATTTTGGCCTTCTATGGCAAGTCACATGAAAGGAAAGTTTGGACGACACCAGAGCCCTATTAAGGCAGGTGCAAGGCATCCTTCCGCATCTGTGGGCCCAAAGGAACATGCAGGGAAGTGAACGCACAGGGGTTGAGGGGAGGGACCATAGCAGGAGCCGGCAGGCCCCCTAGGCCTTGGGAAGGTGGGCTTCGGAGTTCCTGAGTGCAAGAATGTTATGTTGTGGGAGTAAACGGAGGGATGTCAAAGCCTGGTAAGGCGGGGAGAGTGGAAAAGAGGGGACAAAGTACTCTCCAAGCCCAGCCTGGGCACTTCATGGGTCCTAACCTCCACCCACTTGTCAAGTTTTTGCTGCTCCCGTTAGATGGCGCTCAAGACTTTCTAACCGTTTGTGAAAGTGCTCCTGGCCCGGAACAAAAAGAACCGTGGAGTGTGGGAGTGTGTGGAGTGGGCGTGCACTCCAGGGGACCGGCACAGGGAGCGGGCGTCGCCTGGCACCTCGAGGAGCGGTCACGGGTCACGGGTCACGGGTCAGCCGGCCGGGGCGGGAGTGCCCAGAACTTTCTGTGCTTTCTTTCCCTTTCCCCGTGCTGTTTTCTCCTGGGCTCTGGAGTCTGGCAGCCAGCCTTGGGAAGCCTACGAGGCTGCTCATCCACGCGCGGGCCTCGGGGCGCGGGAGCAAAGAGGCGAAAGACTGAGACGCGAAGAGCTGGGGCGTGGGCCCAGCCTCTCCACGCACCCTCCGCCCCGCCCGGCCGGGTTCTGGGCGCCCGCTGGCATCCCTGCTCTGCACCGCAGCTCCGTCTCTCTTTTGAAGAGACTGGGGCAGGCGCAGGTTTTGTTATTGCTGTTTTAGCCGATCCAGCGAAATGGTTGTTCAGTGAGAGGTTTTGTTAAGTTCACTGCGTGCATGTTATCAACAACAGGACAAACTTTCTCGCCCCTGATGCCAGTGAAGCCCAAGAGAAATCAAACAACTTTCCTTTTAAATAAAATGAGATAAAAATAAAATACGATAAGATAAAATAAAAAAAAAATAAAAGACTCTGGGAACTCCAACGTGTCAGATGCGGGCACTAATTTTCAAATAATTATTTAACGAGTAATGAGATTGAGCGTTCTCAATGCCAAGTTCACCTCCCCAGTCTACAAGAAAAGTGACCCGGCACTAGGCGAGCCTCCTTAGGTCTCCACCTGAGCGCGCAGCCGAGGTGCGCCGGGCAGCCCCAGAGGACTGGCGGGAGCCAGCCTTCCTTTGTGAGCCTCCAGGGTGGTGAACTTTCCCGCGCGGTAGGTTCTCCTTTAAGAAAGTAGCAATCGCTATGAATATTTAATGGCGAGCTGAGGCCGGCCGGGCGGAGGGGTAGACCCTACCCAGGTCCCAGAGCTCCGCGGCCAGGGGTTGCACCGCGAGCTCATCTTCACCGGTCCCGCCACCGCCAGATCCCGGGGGCGGGGAGGATCGGGATTTGCGGGAAGAAAAGCTTGGTCAAAGGCTGAGGACCCGAAGCCCCGCTTCCCGCCGGCCGGCCAGCGCGTTCATTTCCATAAGAAAGCCGCAACCGCGTCTGGAGGCTTCGGGACGCCCTTCCCCCACCGCCCCGGGCTGCGAGACGCGGCTCCCTAGTTCAGACCCGGGTGTGCGCCGCGGCGATGGGTGGCGTAGGTAAAATGTGGCTTCAGATGTTGCCCCGAACGAAGGCCGCTTCCCCTCTTCATGGACTGGACGGATCGCGCCGGGTGAGTACAGAGCGCCGTGGAGTGGGCAGGGGAGGACGACAGCGCGTGAAGCCAGCGGGTATCCGGCACCCTAGTCCAGGGAGTCCCGCGAAGGTCTCTGAAGTAGGGTGTGGAAAGAAAAAGCGCCCCCCCCAAAAAAAAACCCGGGCTGTCTGCACGTGGGAAGGGCCGGCCAGACTGAATGCTCCTCTTCAAAATCTCCCGGAGCTTCCGCTCACCGCGAATGACCCTCTTCCTGCGAAGGTATAAAGTGAACTTGGTCAGACACTTGATCCCACGGGCCACGCAGTTCTTTCTCTTTTTGCACCGAGTTTCTTTGGTGCTTTCAGGGCGAACAGCAGCAGCCTTGAGCCTTGAATTCTGTAACACCCGCCTCCCATAGGTACTTTATGATCTCATCTGGAGAAGTTAAAACCTAGATCTGTAATGTTTATTCTTAGTTTACAAAAATTCAGAGGGGTAATGTGTGAGACTACGTTTGCACTTTGGGGTAACCGCTCTCTGCAAATGGCTGGCTTCTCTTTACCGATTCTGGACGCCCTGCCTTTTGCCACGAAAACTAACTTGGGTCACTAGTAAAGCCCCAATTATATGGAGCAATTAAATACCAATTATGACTGTTAACGACTTTATTGCTTTTGATTATAGTTGAGAATTCCAAACGTGGTCAAAATAATCAAGTTATTTTTAAAAAATCTGCCACCTAAGATTTTTACTTCGTACTCCAGTCCCCCATCCCTAAGGAATAAAGACTAGAGACCTTGTTTTAAAAGAGTTTGCCAGTATGTATTCGTGGTCAATATTGATTTTATTTCTTTCAGTAAAGTTTATTGCTACTTCTGGTAAATAATAGAGGCTTCGTTTCTGGTCCTGTCAAGTTGTGCGATGTGTAATTGATGATGGTGGTTACAACTTACTTGATTTGGAAGTAGAATTGGGTCAGAGTGAGAGTGTGCTTTCTCTCCAATTACTCTGGTAATGCTGAAAACCCTAGAACATTTTAAAGAACAAGTGTTTTAACTTTTGCTTTAGATGGGTAATGGCTATGGAGTGACTGGAAGGTGAGGAAGTCAAAGATGCTGAAACCAAACAGGAGAAATAAAGAATCAGGTCTAGGTTTTAAATGTTCTTTTAGCTCAGGGGTTGAAATGGTAGTGGTGAATCACAGGCACCGGCTGTTTGAAGGGGGGGAGAGTATTCTGAAAGGAGTTTATCAGTTTCAAGTCTCCCTTATGCCTAGGCCTCTTCTTCCTAAAGGCAGTATGCCACTTTTCTCTGCTCCCGTTTTTATCAGCCTCCTGTTATCCCAAGTGGAAATCCATGTTCAGTTCTGAGTTGGGGAAGGGAGGCATGGAGGGAAGAAAAAAGGGGAGTGCTTACATGGGGTTCTTCTACCTCCAGGGAGCAGGCAAGCTGAGCAATTGGGCAGTTGGAGGGCTTCTTTTGATGTGATCACTTTGCTCACAGTCTCTTCATCCTGGCTTTCCAGAGCATTGGAAATATTTGAAGGGCAATGAACTTGAAGTCTGCCTTGCTCAAGACATGTGCTCAGCACCTCAGTACCTGGGTGGAAGCCCACAGAACGAGCATGCATCTGGTTCTGATGTACCTGCCAACCTGGCCTGGAGATAGATGCTTAGGCTGTGTGGCCCACATCTGACCTGTTTGAGATGAGCAGGTCCTTGGCTCAGCAGCACCAAAGGTTTTGATTACTTCAGAGCACTAGGTGGCCTCTTGTCTTCTGTGACAATCCTGGACCTCCTCCTCACTTCTATTTTGTCAGAGTTAATTGCCCGGCAGTGGGGTGTCTCTCATGGTGGGATGACCAAGAAATACTGCAGGGAAGGAAAGACTCCTCACAGGTAAGAGGATGGCCTGGGATTCTCTTTCTCTTTGATACACAAAAGAGAGCCTAAAACCTGATTTGAATGAAATGGTCCTCTAGTATTCTTCCCTGGGAACAAGCCTCTGTTTCCTGGCTTAGGCTGTTGACAACCTGTATGGGGTCATGAAAGTAAAACTAATGCTGCTTTCAGGGGGTTCATCCAGGAGAGCTTCCATGTCAGCAGTAAATTCCCTCTCTCTCTGAGTACCCAGAGAACAAGTTCCCCGATAAGAGTGGACAAGCAGCTACCGCAGGACTCTGTGTAAATCCCAGCAAGGACTTTTGGTTTAGAACCTCCTTATCAAGCCCAGGGCTGGGGTTGGAAGGGTATGGGAACAAGGAGGAAAAAAATAAACTAAAAATCTCCAATTCAGTTGTTCCTCCATGGGGGCAGCTGTAGTCAAGCTGGAGACCAGTAATGCCCTGAGGAGAGGAAGGGGAAGGGGACATGAGGCTGCCCCTAGGTCTAATGGCCCCTGGTCTCATCCAGTTGGCCTGAGAGCTCTAGGATTATGTGGTAGAAGAAAGACCAGAGCTCTCCCAAAGTGAAGGGGAAAAGTGGTCCTATACCTGCCCCCTCCCCTAAAGAAGTCCATGTCACTCAGGCCTGCTTTTCAGGGGACCTGGTAGGAGAATCTGGTTGGGGGGGAGCTGGATGCAGGTTTCCTTATCTGGTGATTTACTTGAAAACTGACATGTAAAGAAAAGAGCCCTCTTATCTCAGATAGTGTCTCCCCAGTGCCAGAAAACCTATCCACTCCTAGGAAAGCTTTGACATTCTATTAGATGGCTAGATGGCTCTTACATACTGGTCAGGATGCCAAGTAAGTTCTGAGGAGGAGGTTGACCTGTCCCCAGGAACCGGAGCAAATGTAAATGAGTTTGAAAAAAATTCTACAGTTCGAAAACTTTCCCCAGCCAGACCCCATCTAATTCTGTCAGGGTCTCTGGTCCATAGCCATAACTACCTCCTCTGCCTTTTCTTCTTTGTAGCATGAGGTTCTATTTTAGGAGGCTGATAATAATATTCATGTCAGTCTGTCCCTTGACCCTGTCCTTACCCAGCTCCTTGTATGGAACTATAGTTGGAAACTACACATGTAAAATCTTAAAAAATTTTTTTTCTATTCTTCTTGACTAGAAAAAATTGACAAGACATAGACACATGAAATTGCATCAACTACAGTGGACCTATCAGCCAAAAGTGCATCTATCTCATTTGTACTTGGATGTAGCTAAGGGTAGTATGCTGTGCCACTTGCTGCCTCTTAAAAATCTCATCAAGTCTACCTGACTGGCAGAAATTTTTAGAAGATCCCTACTGGGGCCATTTGTGAGGTGGCCCTGAGCAGTCCAGGCCAGTGAGGAGAAGGGGATGAAGGTAAGGAGTCTGGAGGGCTAGCTCAGGAACTTGAAGTAATTTGGACAGATGTTTCTCTCAGTATCTCAGGGGAGCTGGGAGGCTTGGCCTGTTGGTGCCTGAAGGTAGAAGCAAGAGGGTCTGGACTTCCGTTCGGATTGGATTAAAGAAAGGGGCCACCTTGTAGTAGAGGGACAGTCACTAACTGTATATACACTTGTCAAACCCTCTCCACAAATTGTATTTTTACCTTCCACCTGTCATAGGGGGAGTGGCATTTATGGAGTTCCTGCTCCTGGCCTTGAACTTGTACACTGAGCAGCTCATTACCTGTCTGTTGTGCACTGAGCTCCACTCCTGGGCTGGTGGGTCCCTGATGTGGAGGGGGCTGTGCTTGGAGCTTACCCAGTTCTGTGGAGGTGTAAAGCTATGATTTTTAGGGTGCTGTTTTTCTTTTTCTTTCACCTGTTTTCACATAGATTTCAACCTGTGAGTCCTAAAACAATCCCTACCCACCAATTCCTATACCTGCCAGGTGCTCATAAGCTCAGGGTCACCTTCAGGGTTCTAATGCAGCCTTGAGTTCCTATTGGAAGAAACAAGGGTCCTTGGAGAGCCTCCCAGGGACAGAAGGAGGTGAAACTTAACCACTAGGAGATGGCCACATAGTCTCAGAGGACCCACCTGAATGGTGCGGAGACCTATTTTCTATAGCATCCTGCTTCCTTTCCTTGCAGAGTCCACACTGACTTAGAGCATCCCTCAACCCAAGGAGCTTTGTCCATTTGTGAACTTCTTCCTCTTACTGAGCTCTGAGACTTGCTTCACCAAGGCAAACTGCAGCCCTCAACCTTCCCTGGCCAACCAAGGGCAAGTCATGTTTCCCAGTAGGGCCATAGCTTGAGTAGGACCTGCTTGGAGGATCAGCTAGGAACAAGTCCCTCAGGGCCCAGCCATGGTCATGCACCCAAGCCTTGAGAAGCTTGCGGCATAGCAGGGCCCTAGGTTGAAGCCCTGGGCAGCCAGCCATGTACCACTGACATCCTCCTCTGCTTCCGAACAATCAATCTGTTCCATATCCTGGGAGCTGGAGACATGCTGCAAGGTGTGTGATTTTTTTTTTAAAGAGCCTTGGTAGTAGTTTTGCAGGAAGCCTTTGTTACAGCTTTGTCAGTTCCTAAGCAAGCCTTCAACAGCTCTGGCTCCAGACACCTCACTATCTTTCCCTTACCCTTGCAGGGGAGAATCTGGGATTCACTGCCTTACTAACAGATCTCCTCCTACAAAATGCTTGCTCTTACTTACGATCTCTTCTTTAGGTTTGGAGCAGATAGACACGGTTTGCCCTGCCTGTGCCTTTGGGACCAGGCTTTCCTTAGAAGAGCCAGCTTTGTGAATGTGACCTCCCGCTGCTGTAGCACTTTACAGCCCAACAGCCTGGTCAAGGAGTAAGCTTTCCTGAACTGCAGGAGCGACTGAGGTTGGCACTGGCAGGGCTCAGAAGGTGTGAGACCTTGCTTCCCCTGGTAAGAATAATGACAGAAAGAGCTGGTTGAGGACAAGATCTGTACTAATCTGGCTCCTACTTTCCACAGGCATCTGGGTAACAGACCTCATATTAAGTATAACTCCTTCTTAGCTAAGGTACAGTTTTAGGCAGGATCCTTGAAAGATGATCTGGTACACATGGAGTACAAATAAGACTGTTTACATGCACACCAGTTTACATGTGACACAGAGTAGAAATAAGGCTGTTTGCATGCACACCGGCTTACATGTGACACAGAGTGCAAATATGACTGTGTACGTGCACACAGACTTGGCTTACATGGGAGATATTCTATGCTGCTAGCACCCCCCTCCCACCTTTCCTCCAAATCTTTCTATTTCATTTGTTTTCTGTCTCTTTTCCAGGCCTTTCTACCTGCACATAGAGAAAACTGGAAAAAATTGAGTATGTGCACCTCTCCTCACAGATGGTAAGCATTTAAGCTGGGATCTGTTAGGTAAGCATTTAAGCTGGGATCCCTCAAGTCACCCACCCCTCTCTCCAATTAGCTAGCTTGGTTTTCTGATAGGGAGTCTACTGGAAATGGAGGCTTCCTTCCCTGGGGGCTTTTGTTTCCCTCATTGAAGTCCTAGCTCACAGCCCAGAACAAAGGGGTGAGGTAAGTGATTTCTCTTTTGGTCCCCTTGCCTCTTCACTTCCACTTCCTCACCTGCAGGCCTCCTCTTTGAGATGGAGAGGTTCAGGCCCATATGTAACTACTGCTGACCTGATCAGCCCCTCCTCCTGGAAAAGTAGAAAGCTCATTTCAGGTGCTAGCTGTTCAGTGCCTTTGGGTATCTATCACTCCACCCCCATTCCACCCCCAGACTGCACAGAACTCAAGGCTGCTAGCTTTGTACACTTCTCTTGTTAAAAACAGCCGAGACAAGGGCTGGTGATGTGGCTCAGAGTAGAATGCTTGACTAGCATGTGCAGAGTCCTGTATCATCATCCCAGGAAACAAAAACTACCCAGAACAACTGTTAAATAGTTCTTGAAAGAGGTTAAAGGCCTTTCTCTTGGGGTTGAGATATTTTTAAAGCCTTTTGGGGTAGAAATCTGCAGGGGATAGGAAACAGAAACAGTAGCTTTGCTGGAACAGTTTTAAAATTTGAAAGATCTCGCTTCCAAAACTATTCATTGAAAATAGTTCCTAGCTGTTATTTTGTTTTCGGGTGGCCTTTTGATTATTGTAAGACAGTCTCAAGACCATGCTACTAAGATTTTTAATTTTGTTAGTTTGGGGGTGATACTGCTTTTTCTGATTAGGTCTGTTGAATCTTTCTTTAACTCTACAGGTACATTTTCAAACTAGGAAATGCAAATGAAAAAACCAAATGAACTCCTTTTTGTGAAATTTACAGGGGCAGTTTGGATCAAACCTGCTGCGCCCACCTCTATTCCTGAAAGTGGGCACCATGTCCGAGGGGCAGAATGAGGTGTGACAGGTTTGACACCTTTCATTTCAGTGCTCAAATCAGTATCTAGTTTGTTTAAGTGTACAAAATTCCAGCCAACTAAGTGGGCTTGCCTTCTGCTGAGAGCCAGTTCTGGTGGATACAACTCATGCTGATCTCCCAGAAGTGCTTCAGCCAGACACCTCATCTTTTAAAAAAAAAAATTATTAAAAAAATGTTTGTGCTTCCCTCATAGTGTCTGTCCTATCATTTTGTAGCTATAATGATTGAAACATGAGCCACCACGTTCATTCACGGTGCCCTTTGTAACCAGAACTTGCAGTCCCAGACACAGTTTAGGTATGCTCTGGGCTTTACTCACTCTCACTGAATCAAATGGTGAATTTACACTTGATCTTGCTTTTCTTTAGACAGCATACCGCCCCCCCACCCCGAACAACACACCTTTCTGTCTGCTTATAGGAGAGGGAGAGTCACTTAGAGAAAACTTCAAAATTACCACGTTCATTCACGGTGCCCTTTGTAACCAGAACTTGCAGTCCCAGACACAGTTTAGGTATGCTCTGGGCTTTACTCACTCTCACTGAATCAAATGGTGAATTTACACTTGATCTTGCTTTTCTTTAGACAGCATACCGCCCCCCCACCCCGAACAACACCCTTCTGTCTGCTTATAGGAGAGGGAGAGTCACTTAGAGAAAACTTCAAAATTAAAACAAAAGATCGGTGAGATACTTTAGCTAAGTGACCCCAGCCACGGTTTCTACCTGGTCTGGGTAGGAAGGAGGTAGTCCACATAACACATTGCACAGATACTTCTAAAAGCTGTGACAACCTAATTTTACAGAGATGGTTTTTTCCTGAATTCTGAGCCAGCTCCAATGACTTAAAATTTAGTTGTGTTCCCATGCAAAGGCACACATATACCGAGGGTCACATTACCCACACATTTCCACTGAGCCACTTGACTGACTGACACCTACCACCACCAAGGAACAAAAAGAAAACGTAAATCTTTCCATGTGTTTTACAAGGTTATTTTATAGTATTTAATGTGTCCACACACAGAACTTTTGCTCCCTTTTCAAGAAACAGATAAACTAACTGCCTCCTCCATTCTCTCCAAAATGAAGGAATTCCAGTGATGACTTACATAGGTAGAATGTGGCTTGTCCAGGAAAATTGTATTTGTAAATAAGTGGCTTTCTGTTTATTATGTATATTTTACTGAGAAAAAAAAAAGGAACTCTGTCGGTTGAGCACATTCTTGAACAGAAAGCAGTTCAGCTCTCCTTAAGTTCTTCCTATTGCTTCTGCCTCACTAGAAGGAAGGCAGCCAAACCAAGTCCCCTATGATGGTCCCTATTCTTGAGTGCCCTGGATGACCTAGGAACATGCCATTTCTAAAGTTTCCAGTTAGCAACAGTTCAAGGAGCTCAGGGGACTGACTGACCCCCTGGAAATATTACCACAGTCTTTTAGGGGGTTTCGATTTTGCCAGTGGATCTTTCACCACTGGGTTTTTCTAAAGCTAAGCTCTGCACTTTGCCGCTTTAGAAGCAAAGCTGCACAGGCCTTCCTTAGTGGGGCACTGGGGCACACACAGGGTGGTTGGCAGCCCAGAGGCTGCCTGGGCCCTCAGAGGACATCTCGGCTGGCTGTGCAGGCCAGGGGACCACAGTGGCCCAGCTGGGACATGGGGCTGTGGGTGATCCTAATGGGATCTGACAACAGGCAGCCCACCTTGGCATCCATGTGGTCTGAGAGAAGCCAAGGCCTGGTCTAAGTACCCAGGACTACCCAAGAAGTGGGTGAAGAGGCACACAGGATCCAAGGGTGGAAACTTACAGGGGAGCAGTCTGTTCCCTCCTGCCCTGCCCTGGTTCCTCAACCCCAGCTCCTAGACTTTGATACACTCCCAGACAATATGGCCTGCCTGCACAAGGTCATCCCGCTCTGATTGCTTTGCCCGCCACATTCGAACAGTTGCAAAAAGAAATCGGTTGGAACCCTGTTCTGAGCATCACCCTTTAAAGCTTTGCATCCTTTGGGAGAAAAGTTTGCCCCTTCCATAAAATAATTCGCAGGCCTGGGTTACAGTCTTTGAAGACCCAGGGAGTCATGAGTCCAGCTCGTTCTTTTGGGGGGAATTTCTAACCGGCTCACCCAGGCTCCCAGTTCAGCCCTCTTATCTCACGATCAATCGAGGCACAATCCGAGACCGGAAAATTCGCGAAGGTGGATAAGAGAAAAGGCGTTTCTATCTTACTACCCACATGCCTGTCAAAAGCTGATGGTCAGGACCTCTGAACTTGAACGGCCCCCGGACTTCAGCAACTCCCCTCAACCTTCCAGGGAAACTTTCAGAACTTTCTCTCGCTTTCTCCATTCCTCAGGCTTCCTCCATCCTCCACCACCGGGCTTGAGGATTAGTTTCCTAACTGGCATTTAGTTTCTGAGGATCCCAAGGCCTATTTCCATAATAACAATAACTGTGCTAGGCTGAAAAAGAACCAGACTGAGGATGCGGGGACTATGCAGAAAAGCTGTTTTTGAAAAGGGTTATTTCCAAAAGTTTCAGTTGACAATCATCAGTAACCCCGATAGACAACTCCATTAAAAAAAAAAAAAAAAAGGAGAAAAAAATTTACTAATGCTTTTGAAAGCCGTTATTTTTTACATCATTTTTTAGGAAGATAGATGAACAAAACATCGCGTTTCAAGCCATTTTGATCTGTAATTAAATGGCAGGATCGGTTTGTATTCTCCTACGGCTTTTACAGAAGTTGCAGTGATCCAAAGTCGGGTTGTTGTGTCAGAGTGGCATTTTTATTAATGAGAATACAAAAAGCTTGCATATTCTTAGCCCGGCTTGAATTTAGTTGCTAAGCAACGGGTGTATGGTAATTCATCCGCGAAATTTAAATCTTTGAGAAAGGATCGTGCGTTTTTGCTGAATGATCGCCACGAGGAAAACAAGTTGTGGGACCCACAGCAGCTGCCACCGTTGGGCTTCTGGGCCTTGCGGGGCCGAGGCAAGACCCAGGCTGCTTCGCTGTCACTACCACGGCCCTTCCTAGGTGCCCCCCTCCCGGGGGCTGCCCTCCCTCCTGGAGAGGAGGAAGCTTTTGACTGCGCCTGCCTAGGCCCCTCCCGTTCGCCTCTAGTGATCTAGGGTTTTCACGCCTGGCATGCTGTACACCTGACCAAGTCGCCAGCGTCCCTAGGGCTTCCCAGTTCAGACTACGAATTTCAGCATCCCCTCCGTATGCGCGCACGCACGCACACATTTTCACACACACACACACACACACACACACACACACACACACACAGAGTGCTGCCTTTAGAATGCCTGTTGCCCTTCTCCCAGACCCCTCTGAGGTCACTTCCAGAGTCGACTCTTCCTTGAGGAAGAGTGGACTCATCAAGAACGCAGCCCACAGCCCACCAGAAGGCCAGGCGGCCGCCGCTGGCCGGCAGTGACATCATAGGCTCCTGCTCGCCAAGCTCGCGCCCACATTTTAGGATACAGGAACAAACACGGATGTGAAATCAAGAATGAAAGAGAGAGTAATCTAATTAATAGGCCATGAGCCAGCCTAACAAAATCAAAGAATCTGATTACACAAGTACCCCTCTTGCTATCTCCGCCGCCCCCACCCCCAGCGCTTCCAGACTCCTCGTTATTTCCTTTCCTAGACTGGAAAGTTCAGGAGGTAAACACAGAGCCCTCTGATTTCCTTATTGAAATCAAGATCAAGCCTATCCTGGGGCTCCCACAGCCAGGAGGTCACATGGATGACCTTCAGGCCCTGGGACCAAGAGCTGGAGGAACTGAGATGGCAATCCAAGCGTACAAGCAAGAGAACTGGGAGAGCCAAGAAGTCCCCCCACCCTCAGCCTCTCACAGCATCTGCTAACAACACCTGCACTGGTCATTCTGTAGCAGGACCTGAGGAAAGGTCTCTATTCTGAGTCATTTTAAGAGGGTCTATATATTTATTGTTAAACCTAGCAAGACTCCCTACATCATCGGTTTCTGGGCCACTGAAAGTCCGGACCTCTCAGCTGTCTTGCACCTCCCTTCCCCAGCACAGAAATATGAGGCATTAGGGTATTAATATGAGGTGCTAGGTATGAGGCTACTCATGGAACACAGCATCTGCTCTGTTCGGTACAGTCAGCCACATGCATTTCAGGAAAGAAGAGTATTCTTTAATATCTATCTTAAGAGGAAAAGGAAAAAAAAAAGCAGGCCCATGTCCTAAATAATTTCAAGCATATATATATCCAGTGCCAACACCTGTTGCATCCATTTTAGAGTTGATTAATTACCCTGGAACTTGGGCAAACTAAACTCCATGTGGAGAGACTGTATCGTCCTTCAATTTAGTTCTGAGAGCTACAAGTTATTGATGGCTCTTACTCTATTTACATACAAATTGGTGCAAATATGCCCATCTTTTTAAATGCATTTTGTATAGATATATGAAAGTGTCATTTTTGATTTAGCTTGAAGAGGTTGATCATTTATTACAAAAATAAACGAATAAATACAACAATATATTGTTGCTTCCAACAGGATAAATACTTTACAAATATATAATTTAAAAAACAAATTTAATTGTTAAAATTATTTAAAATATTACACTTATTGATAAAACTATGAATAGTATATACTGCATTTAATATTAGAACCAATTATTCTCTGAATGTTGAAAACCATTCATACAAAACAGGTCATGAGCATGGTAATGAGCAAACACTGGAGGCCACAGGGGAGCAGAGGGAATCTCTAAGATCAATAGTGGACAGTTCTATTTCGGAACAAAGAAGTGATCCTTGGCTAAGACTAAGTGGAGGGAGAGGCAGAGCAACAACAGCAAAGTGACTAATATTTTTAATATACCTTGAATGATTTATTGTACAGACTTGCCAGGGGACAAGGACTGGGTGGATAAGGTGACCAAGGCTTGGACAATAGATCAAGAGCCACAGTACGCTGTAAACTATAAATGGGCCTAGTTTGGACCTAGCCAGGCTGATGGAACAGAACTTTGTCACTTTCCTTTGGGTTGGAAGGGGAGGAGGGGACTTGAAATGGAGAAAACAAATGGGCACTATACGAAGCACAAGACACTTGCGCTGCAAAAGGAACACAATGACCAAATTCATTAAAAAGATCTGGTGATATATAACAATATTTTCATTATTTACATGTGTAACAATATGAGTCTTAGCACAAAACTTCTCAGTTGTATCTCCTTTCTTTTGTGTTTCAGCCATGAATTTCATCTTGTAAATACATTCAAAGGGTTGACAGAGAGAGAGAGAGAGAGAGAGAGAGAGAGAGAGAGAGACCAAACATTCACTCACTTTATAAAATTCAAAGTAACAAAACAAAATGGGCCTGCATGCCCAGCTTCTCCAATTAAAAGTTACTCTGCTACCCCCAAATCAGGGCTACTCCCAAAACAATCAGCAAAGGTTGCTTTTTAATAGAAAACAGTGTTAAATCCAATGTTAGCTCTTCTGTTGTTAGCTAACTCAAGTAAGCAGATACCACCTGAAATTTTAAATAGACCCATTTCCCACTTAATCAAGCACCACTATTCCAGAAGAAACAAAACAAAACAACAGTGACCACAAAAAAACCCCCAGGATTCCTCTCACACACCAGCAGTGTGCACCGCTTACTAACAATCTGCCCCATTCCTAGTTTGGAGCCAGACCTTCTTGATTTACCCATATAGTCCCTCAAAAATGATGACCCTAGCCCCACCTCACTCTAAGTTATATATTCAATGGGCAGGACAGTTACAATAGTGAGAGAAATGGGAAACAAGAATGCAGAGGAAAACAAATTGTAGTTTCTCATCTTTATTTTTTTTCTCCTCTCTAATAAATATGGCCTTTTTCAGATTTCACAAATCAAAATGATTGTGATTATTAGTACAATTTGGTGTTTAAAATAATGCAACCCAACACATGGCCATCTGGCTGGACTTGATTTATGAAAGTGATACAGGGTCTGTCTGGGAGAAATAACTGCTCCTTGTCGCTCTCATAGTTTTCTAGGATTTTTAAACCCCTGCATCTATATCATAGGGAGAGCCAGTGATGATGACAGTAGGCAAAAAGTGAGTGGCAGCTGAGTGTGATTGGGGTAAATTCTTACATTAAAATCACTGTTGTCTTATCCCCTAAGTACTTAAAACAACAACAACAACAACAACAACAACAACAAAAACATACTATACAAAGAGACTCAGCCAACCAGAGCCTTTTGGGTCTTTAGCACTCACAGCCTGAGGCATTACATTTTCATTTTCCCATGTTGCAAATATTGATACATTAACTTGATAAATGTGGTCACTCTGTAGGGCTTATCTAAAAAGTGACCTAAAAAGCTAAAACCCTCAGTCAGTAAAGAAGATAAAGAGTCATACTTCAGGA
Organism: Nannospalax galili; assembly: GCF_000622305.1. Taxonomy (NCBI): domain Eukaryota; kingdom Metazoa; phylum Chordata; class Mammalia; order Rodentia; family Spalacidae; genus Nannospalax; species Nannospalax galili. The sequence continues at coordinate 2,669,832 of NW_008343973.1, read as the reverse complement.
AGCCAGAACCACAAACAAGGACAGCCTCAATTCTGAGCTGGTGGCAGTCACAAAGATAGTATGCAGAGTAAAGCAAAGGCAGGATTTAAAGAAAAGCGACAAAAAGCATAATAATTTAAATCTAAGCACATATAATTATCAATGGGAAGTAATTGATATCAAAATATTTCACAGGTTTCTAAGCTATTCTTCACAACTGTTTCTCTTCAGGGAAAAAAGAAAGGACTATGTTGGAGGGCAAGAAGAAAAAAAAAGGCTGAATTCAGAAGAGCTGTATTTACCATTATTGACCAGTGGGCACATTTTTAGTGGTGGATGTAGCTCAATTATGCAATACAGAGCACAGGTATGTTCAAGAAAAGGGCTAGTATTTATAGATCACCTCACCTAAAGCGCTATAGACACCCACTGAAATTGAGGGGAAGGAAAATGTGGTGGAATTTGTGGATCAACAAGGGGTAACCACTATTGTTAAAGCACCAGCTGTGTCAGTAATCCTAGCCTGTTCTGGAGATTTAAAAGCACACCTTGAGTGGAGCGGCTCATTTAAGGAGGTGCATTAGTTAAAAAAAAAAAAAAAAATTTTTTTTTCTAGAGAACTCTTTTCTTCCCACACAGTGTTTACGCATCAGACACAGACTATTTCATTCTAACAAATTTATTTTCTCAATCAGCTCTTACGGAATCACTACTCAAATTAAATTACAATCAAATGATCACATCAAAAGATACCCTTATTACCTAACAACTGTCCATATTTTCATTTCATTTTGATTTGTGCTCATCTGAAAAAAACACGTAATACAAGATCTGGGGAAAAATAAATTACCGTTTTGCAGCAGTTCATAAGTATTCTGAATAAAATATTAAAAGAAGTCATTTAATGAAAATATAAAGCAAATATTTTTAGATCAACAACGGATCTAACAATTCTATATTGCCGTCATTTGAAAAGTCTGTTTATTAAAACCTACCAAAAACACTGCTTGGAAATGGCAGTATTCTATAGTCACATCCACAGCACCCATTTCAATCAAAGTTGGCAACGGATTGAGGACATGAAGTCAAGAGAAGTGCAGCGGGTGGTGCTCAGTCTTTCTAATCCTTTTATCGGAGTGAGTCCAGAAATAAAAAATAAAAAATGTTAATAAAAAAAATATTAGCGGTGGAATCTGTAGGCAGGGTCCACCCTGAGCGGCAGTGGGCAAAGCAGGAGTCGGTGGAGGTGGCGGTGGAGGTGGCTGGGCCTCACTGGGCGGCCTCGCAGGCTGGGCCCTGGCTTTGCTGCCCACACCACTGGCCGGGTCTCTAGCCTACCGATGGATGTCCCCTTTCAGCCTTGCCCATCCTCTGCTCTTTATTTCCAAGGTTACTTTGAGGATGCTTTCTTTTGGCTTTCTTATTCAGTCTATTAATTTCAGAAGCTGTGAATTTTTTTTTTTCCTGGAGACTCCGTTTCTCCTTCCTTTCCATTTCATAGTTGGTTTATTTGTTCCCAAAAGACTTGGATATCGACAAGGAAAACACAGTTCTGGGGCAGAGTCAGACCTGGGTGAAACCTGGTGCTTTTCAGGTCGCCCCTCCCACTAAAGAAAGTTTCCATGGATCTTTTAGGCAGCCTTTTGGAGAAGTGGAAGAAAGGGGTTCTCTCGTTTTAGAGGAGAGGAGTCAGGTGCTGTCCACCGCCGCCATGGACATCCCGGGGTGGATGATACCTCATGAGTGCAGTTTTGGTGCGTTAGGCATCTTCACCCTTCTTTAAAAACAGAAACAAAACACCACAGTATAAACGAGACATCCGGGTTGCCCCCTTTTCCTCTTCCGGTTATGTTTGCTATATGTGCATATAAAACAGTCTGGGTATTTATTATGCTTTTAAGGGTTTTTTTTTTTTTTTGGGTCCCTCCTTCCTTGGACTTCAAAAAAAGTCTCCTCGGTCCGTGTCTACCCCCGTTTTGTCCCCCCCCCATCGAGGGCTGGCACGCCTGTCTTTGGGCAGAGAGGACGCAGCGGATGGGCCTTGGCCCGGGCCAGGCGCGGCCCAGGTGCTGGCTCTGCGGGGCGACGACGGCGGCGGCGGCGGCGGCGGCGGCGGCGACGACAGCAGCGGTGGTTCGTGGGCGGCGACTCGTAGGCGGCGGCGGGGGCGCTGGCGGTGCGGACGGCTGCTGCGGAGGCGGTGGCGGCGGCCCTCTTCGCGCTGCGCTCCGGCCTTCACTGCACGCTGGTCTGCAGCCCGTGGTGCGGCGGCGGCGTGTCGGCGCTCACCGTGCCCACCTGCGAGTAGACGTCGTCGGGCGTCTGCTGCTGGATCCCCGGCGGCGTCATGCGCTTCTCCTTTTGGCGCCGGTTGCAGAACCAGACCCGCACGACCTCCTTCTCGAGTTGCAGGCTGTCGGCCAGGTTGGTGATCTCCTGCGCCGAGGGCTTGGGGCACTTGAGGAAGTGGCTCTCGAGCGCGCCTTTGACGCTCACCTCAATGGAGGTCCGCTTCTTGCGCTTGCGGCCCTGCGCCGCGATCTTGTCGATGCTCGTGGGGCTGCCGGTGCTCGAGTCCGCCTCCTCCAGCCACTTGTTCAGCAGCGGCTTGAGTTTGCACATGTTCTTGAAGCTCAGCTGCAAGGCCTCGAAGCGGCAGATGGTGGTCTGCGAGAAGACGTTGCCATACAGCGTGCCGAGCGCCAGCCCCACGTCGGCCTGCGTGAAGCCCAGCTTGATGCGCCGCTGCTTGAACTGTTTGGCGAATTGCTCCAGGTCGTCAGACGTCGGCGTGTCCTCGTCCGAGTGCGGGTCGTGGCTGTTGAGTCCCGGGCCTGCGCCGCCGCCGCCGTGGTGCGGGGGTCCTTGCGCGTGGTGCGGGTGCGGCGGGTGCGGGTGCGCGTGGTGGTGGTGATGGTGGTGATGCTCTGCCAGCTCCGGCGTATCCCCGCGCACCAGCCCCGGGTGCACCAGACTCTGGGCGCCGCCTCCCGCGCCGCCGCCGCCGCCGCCCGGCCCCGGGGGCGCGCTGAGCATGCCGTTCACCGTGAAGCCCCCGGGCTGCGAATACAG
>NW_008343973.1:2664561-2665944 GCF_000622305.1 Nannospalax galili | reverse complement strand
CCGCCGCCGCGGCCCCGGGCTGCAGCTGCAAGGCCGCTCGGCAGGGCGTGGGGGTCGCCGGGCCGCCCTGGTCAGTGGCAGCAGCCGCAGCTGCAGCAGGAGCGGCGCCCTGGGGAGGGGAGATCGCTTCTCGGGCCAAGCTCCGTGGCCAGCCCCTTCACGGGGGGTCGTGGCCTTCCCCCCGGCCCGGAGCAGTGGGCTCGCTCCAGCGGGGCTCGCGCAGCGGGGCGGGAACCTGTACTTCGGGCGCTCTCCCGGGGCGTGCGGGCTCCCGCTCCTCCTTCTGTCCTCGGCGGGCGGGCGCGGACTCTGCCCCGGCGCGGGGCTCGGTCCACCTGCTAGGCGAAGGTTTCACGCGAGACAACAAAGGATGGAGCTGCTCCTTTCTTCCTTGGCCAAATTGTGGGTGGCCAGCACTCGGCCGGTGCCTAGGCTGGTCGGTTCTCGGCTCTCCTCAGGAACACATTTCACTCGGTTTCCCTCAGCATAGTAAAACTTTTTTCGTCCTTGAAGGCGTGGTGGTGCTGGCTGCTCGGGTCTGCGGAGTGGGGAGACTGGCTCCTGCTCTCCCCCTCTGGTCCTCTCCTTTCAAGTTTTGCTCTGTCCTAGCGAAACTTCTTGCGAGGATGCATTTCTCTGAAGTTGCTATTGCTGGAGCTCTTGGTTGCCTCTGAAACAAGAGTCCCTTTTCATTCTCCTCGCAACAGTCACAGTCTGATGCGACATCTTTCCTTTTGGGCAAAAATTAGGAAACAAATAGAACAAGGAAAAAACTGAACAGGAAAAAAAATGTCGAATTGCTCTGTTACCTTGTTGCTGACGGTTGGGGTTGGTGTTTTATTTTTTCCTCCGCAGTTGTCTGGAGAAGGAGGAGGAAGAAGAGTGCATTGGTGGAGGTGGAGGTGGAGATGGAGATGTGTGTGTGTGCATATAGGGGTTCCTTGATACACAACCAACTCCTGTGGGCACGGTGTACGGCTCGCAGAGTGCACCGACGGCGGGCGCTGGCGCTGGCGCTGGCCGTGCGGGAGCTGAGTTGCAGAGGGAGCTCGCTGTGCGCCCCGGTTCTTGGTCTCCTTCCCTAGCTCACTTTTCCTCTCCCTCCCTCTCTCTCCCGCGCTCGGGCGCCCGCTCTCGCTTGGATCTGACAGTTCGCTCTCTGTCCCTCCCTCTCAGAGCAGGGACTGTCGAATGTTTACCCTCTGCCGCGAGCGCGCACCCACCACCACACTTTCCCAAATACAAGGAAGTCGAGCACCAGGGTCCCCGCTGATTGGCTACCCGCTGGGTGATTGGCAGGCCCGGAATGACTGGTTCAGGACGCGCGGCCCCCCTTCCGGCCGTTCCGATTGGTTGCTTTTTAATTTAGGCAGAGCGTCGTAG
>NW_008343973.1:2544083-2664378 GCF_000622305.1 Nannospalax galili | reverse complement strand
GGAGGAGGGGGAGAAAGAGAAGAGAAAGGGGGGGGGGCAGGAGGATCCGAAGGAAAACGAAGAGGGGGGAAAATAATGAAAAATAGCAATTTACCTATTCTACCTAGACAGCGTTGTGTCGCACCCCACCCCCCACGCCAGAGATCTGTAAAGCGCGCGCCACGGAGGTACCATTCGAGCTAATACCTATAGACAGATGTGTCCCCAGTGCTTTCAAAGTTCCCTCTTCCCTTCACGCGTGGGCCCCCATCTCGGTCTTGCGGGAGGTGGGAATGCGAGGTTCGCCTCGCCCAGAGCTCTGGTGGCCAAGCTCCTTGGAAATCCGCCACTGCAACTTTGTGCAGCCGCCGCGCGCCGGCAGCGACCCTCTTTGTTTAAGTTCTCGGATGCCATCATCTGGGAAACCTGCAGCCCTGGACCAGCGCGGGGCCCGCGCGTGCGAGACCGACCGCAAGCTGCTGCCGCGCGCTCTCCCCCACCCCTTTCCCTCTCTCCTTCTCCCTCCCTCCCTCCCACCCTCCCACCCTCCTCTGGGATTCTTGCAAGTAGCGGTGCGTGCCCTTGTGAGTTTGGAGGGTGCTGGTCATCGGATCCACGCGATGTTTTTGAAAGGCAGTCAGTCCGACCTTCCCCATAGATTCATAGTAAGTGCTTTCGCCCCCTATGCCTCTAGAATGCCGGAGGCAGCCCAAGCGGGTCCAGGCCCAGAGAACAGAGATCCCCCCAGCTGTGCCCTCCACCGCTCCGCGCCTGACTCTAATGCGTGTGTGTGTGTGTGTGTGTGTGTGTGTGTGTGTGTGTTCAGTGCGATTATTTGTGGTGCTGATTTTACTTGCTTGCTGTTCTTGGGCACGGGGGTGCTTTATTTTCCACTTTCCTTTTGGTATCAGGTTTGTGCGGTGGATGTGACCAGAGGCGACAAATGCTTTCTCAGCCTCAGTCCAGCTGAAAGAGTTAAGGGGGCCGGGAGGAGGAGTGCGCCGAGTAGGCGGGAGAAGCCGGGGTGAGGTGGGGTGGGGTGTGTGTAGGGGGACGCGGCCAAGCGGAAACGCACAGAGGAACCTCAGCGAACCAAGAAAAAAGAGAAAGTGGCAACGAAAACAAGGGCAAATTGAACCATCCTTGGGGATTTCCAATGAACTAACCCAATTCGGACATTCAATAAATACACAGCCCCTAATGAGTGTGCGAGCGCTTGTACCCTGCACCCCCAGCTGCGGTGCACCGGCCTGCAGCCAGCAGTCCTCACCTAGAGCAGCAGCCGGCCGAGGACGTAACTGTGGGACGGTTATATGCTCAGGTTATAAAGTGACCCGGCCTGCCGCGCCTTCTCTCCTGCTGCATAATTCCTTCCCGAGCTCACTTAGGTGAACTCAGCTCCTGCCAGAGCTCTCCAGCCCAGCAGCAGCCATGCAGCCTCTGCGTGATCTCAAGATTAATACGGTGGACTGTAGCATTTATGTAGGATCGCGGCCAGCTCCTGCTTGCCTGGGTGAAAATACCCACATAGGAACAGATCTAAAAGGCAGCAGTAACCAAACCCCCAAACAGAACGGATTTTTTCCCCCTCCGTGTCCTCCAAAGGTTCCTTTTTATATTTATGTATGCGTATATGTATATATATAAAAGATGGAACACAGATTTCATTGAATAAATCTGAGATCTCCAGGTGCAGACGTTTGAGTAGTCGGTGCCAGCACCCCGTGTTTTCCTTTCCTGCCGATTTTGCTTGGATCCGGCTCAAAAACCAAGAGAGTCTCGTGGTTTTGTTTACACTGAATGGGGAGGATAGGAACAGAGCCATGGGGCCGCCTTTCATTAATATACAGTGAGGATTTTGTCTAAATTACGGCTATGAGTTTCACAGTACACGCTTTCAAAAGCAGTCTCAGGTGGCCTGATGAAACGGGATAGCGCCTCTGCAAACAGATCCACTTTCTTTCTTTACAAGGAGGGTGTGTGCGTTCGGGAAGCCCCCCAAAACGCGGTGCTTCTCGGTAAGAGAAACGCACTTCTGTTCCGAGGTCTGTCCCTTTCTTCCTCCCCCCACTTTCCACCTACTTAGTTCTCGAATCGCTCCCCAGCTTCCCCCCACCCCCGCCCCTTTTTTTTTGAAAAAAAAAAATCCAAAGTATATAACAAGGGGAGAACAGTTAGTGCTGATTTTCATTTGCATACATTTTCATATATTTTGGTGAAAATAATAGACTAGTGAGATCTGGGCTTAGAGGAGTCAGTGTAAAGAGAAGGCTAAGGATGCTTCGGTTCTAGAGTAGAGACTGTGCCTTCCCTCTACCCCCAAGCAACTAATTCTTTAAAAAAAAAAAAAACAAACAAAACAAACAAACAAAAAAAAAACCTTATTTTAAAAAATCTAACCTTGGAAGTTTGCTAGGTAAGTGGTTTTGTTTTTGTTTTTGTTTTCCATTTTCTTTCCCTGTTTTCTCCTTTTCCTCTCCTTCCTTTATGGTGTATCTATGTTCTTGCAGGTCTGGGAGCTTATTTTCATTGCTTGGGACAGGAGAGGGTTGACAGAGAAACTGTCTGAAATAAGGAAGGGAAAGTGTGTTGGGGCGGGGGGGAGTAAAAGGAATCCGGTCCTGCTAAAATAATGCGTAAAAAGGTGGATTCGTTCCAAAGACCAGCACAGCAAGGAGCTTGACTCCTCTGGGGAGGGGTAGGGTGAGAATGCTATTAATTTTAATTGTTGATCAAGGGAGGGGTAAACTCTAGAAGAGAGGTGTCTACTAGGTATGTAGCATATAAATGTTTCTTATTTGGGATTCCCCCCCCCCAACCCTCAGAGAATCTGGACTGAAGAGGAAGAAGCAGTGTCTGTAGCTAGTGGGGGTGGCTGAACTGCCCCGTCAGCCTGGATTAGGGCAAGAAACTGCAGGATGAAGTGAGGAGGGGGCCTAGTAAAGGGAGGGCAGGGAACTAGAGAAGGAGGAAGCAATGAGGGAGAAGAGGTAGGAAGTCAATGTACCCCTGCTTAACGCTGTGTCTGGGGAGCAGGCTGCGAAGCTGCATGCAGCTCCTGGCTCAGTAGTGAAAGCCCATCAGGAAGAGGGTGATCAATCAAAACTAACCAGGACATCCCTGCACTTCCTTCCCAAAGGACACTGGAGCTTCAGCATCTAAAGCTAGATTTTCCCATGCTTTCCATTTTTGACAGTTGGACCTATCCCTCCTTGCCACTGTCTTTGGATGTTGTAAAAACCGAGGGTGTGCTTAATCAGGGCAGTAATGGGATAAATATGGCTGAAGGAAATGGCTATGCCAAGTCCAGGCTGGTGTGTGTATGAGCGTCTTACCTTAGTAAAAAAGGCTGGCGATGCTTTTAAAAGCTTCTTGGTTTTGTTGTTTTAAAGGAGGCCACATCTGGGGTAGTCTGGGGGGGGGGGTTGTCAAATGACTGGAATTTTATTGCACTTTTGTACACAGAACACCTTGCAATTTAGAATTGGTAATTTATTTGGAAACAGTTGATGCCAAATCAATGAAATGGTTTGTAATGAGGGAGGATGAGGTGTCAGTTGGGGAGGGGGCTCAGAATCATCAGTTTTCTACCCCTTGTTTACAGCCTTGCATTTGACTGGGGTTAACTCTGTGTGCTCCATTGGACCAGATGCCATATAGAGCTGCTCCCTGAAGATCATTTGTTTCCTTGATGGGGAACATTTCTGAGCAGAGCATATTGGTTGCCATAGAGAAAGAAATAAAAGGAAGAACAGTAGTCACATTAAGCTATATGTTTGTGCACTGGGCTTTAGATAAAAGGACCTTGATTCAGCCAAAGAGGAGAAGCCAAACTAGAGACTTCGAGGGCCACTAAAAATCGCTTTATTTTGTTTTGGACTTTTACAGTTGAAACATATAAGCTAATTTTATTGGTTGTTGTTAATTTTATATGACACGGTTTACTGAACAAAATAAACTTTGCTTAGGAGTAGTGCGGTCGACTAGTCAGCAGGGGGCGCACTGACTCGTTGTTGCGATTGCTGAGTAAAATGTAGCCGGTTTTTAAGCAAATCTGCCCTTCCCAACTTGCCAGAGGAACAAACACCTCTACCTTTCCGTGCATATTCACCGTGAAGCCGTGAGGAGGGAATGCGTTGCATAACACGGGATTTAAAAATATTAGGACAATGATTTTCCTACTGCTACCGGCCCACATCTGTGAAATGACCCAGGAAGACAGACAGTGCAAAACTCTCTTCATTTCTCTCTGAGGAAGTGTGTTGAGGGCTCTTTATAAAAAGGGCTGTAAAAGCAAGAACACTTTAAAAAATATTGTTATAGTTACATTATAGGCTCCTTAAGAAGCCGTCTTTCAGGCTGTATTATTATTATGTTTTGGAATTGGTCCAGAAAACAAAAGCATTCTGAGGTATTCTATGAGAAGTAAGGTTCAACCTGATACATTCTCGCATTCTGAGTGAAACTCAAGGGCTTGAAGACATAGCAAGGCAACCAGAATCTTTCATGTCCTTTTCCTTTGATGCTAAGAAACTACTTTCATTCTTTCTGGTTTAAGAAGGATTTCACATTTACCCGTGAAAGCCTTGGTAGAGAGAAGAAGAAAATACAAGTTAGCTGAAGGTTAGAGTTAACTGTGGACTTGAAACTTTTTAGTACAGTATGCTTTACCCCAGCTAGAGAAGAGTTTTAATGGAGCACAAAGTTTCTGCCTCCAAGATTTTTTTTTTTTTTGGTATTGCCAGTAAAGACTGTGGCAAGGGATGAAAAGGTTATGTAGAAAACCTACTAAAATGGTGAAGGGCAAATCCTGGCTGGTTCTGAGAAGTTAGTCAGTTTGTCTCAATTTTCCCAAGCAGATTTAGAGAGCAGGAGTAAGAAAGGGAAGCCAGGAGCAACTGCAAGTGTGATACTGGCTTCCAGGGCCCGGGCAGCTGGAGACACCTGTGAATGAATGCTTCTCGGGGTTAGGAAGGAGCACATCACAGACAGCTCTGCCTACTGTTTGTCTGTGTGTGGGAGGTGTGTGTGTGTGTGTGGGGGGGGGTGTCCATACCAGCTTCTTTCCAACTCGGCTTCAGCCATGAGAAGTTTTTCTTTGGAACTAATTTTAGTAAGTCAGGCTTGGGATTGAAGAGTGGGTTCATTTCTGAGGTTCAAAAAAATTATGGGACTAGTATAAGCAAAAGTGACAGACACACTTAAATACACTTTAATTGTATGATTTTCACCTTCGACCTTTCACATTTGGAATCAGGAAATGTACTGTCAGGTTCGTGCTAATAAAACAAAGTGGAGACTTGAGGAAATTGTAATTTGAGCCGACATTGCTTTTTCCCCCCTCACCTCTGCAGACATTTCAGACACAAGAGTTCTGGGGCAGATCCACAGGAAATGGACAGGTGTCCCAAAGCTTAGCTTGCTTTGGATGCCTAGGGTTGCTCAGGGCATTCTGAACATATTAGAGGGGAAGGGAACCTTTTTGTTCACTCATTTGACAAAAACATTGGTGAAGGAATTACGATATTTCTTAAAGTGTATTTTCGTGTATTTTCCTTGGACTCATGATTTGTCTAGGTTTCTGCTTACTTTCTTTTCTTCCAAATGTACTAACAAAGAATAAGGAAGGAAAGAAACCCCTCATTATTTCTATAGTCATAGGTAACTTGCAGTAAAAGAAGCAGAAAATACGATTTCTGAGTAAAGCAACAAGTTAATTTGAGAAGAGCTGCCACATTACCGAGACTACCTTAGCATTCTGTAATGATCGAGGTGGGTTTGAATTAAGACCCAAAGTTCTGGGCCAAAGTGCCGGACTAGTTGTTGGGGATGGTGAAACTGTTTTTTTTTTTTTTTTTCTTTTCTTTTCCAAATGAGAGAATGAAGAACATTACCTGGGTCAAATGTACAAAACACAAAGTGGGCTTTTCCTCATTTGCGTTGGATGATGATAAGGTGCTCTGGTACCACAGCAACATGGGAACACATTTTCTATTAGCATTTACAAATGAAAATGTTCAGCATATGCACAGCCTGCATGGTGTGCTCTATACAAAGGGGAGGGCTCTGCAACAGTAGCTTCTGATTGCAAAAGATAATTTGTCTGGTGGGCAGTGGATGAGTTGTTTCTTGGTGTTGCTAAGTTTTTTTGAAGTGTGTATACAGTCTACACAGGTCTCTCCCCTTCACCCCTTCTTCCTATCTCTTTGATAACTGGTTTATCTGGTCTGGAGGAAAGGAACAAACACTTAGGTTTTTTTTTTGTTTGTTTTTTTTTTGGTTTTTTTTTTTTTTTTTTTTTTTCACCTTGGTTTAAAAGAGTAAACTATAATTAAAAAAAAAATTATTTTTTTTTCCTTCCCTGCCTATTTTTAAGTCAGATTGTATAGTGCTTGATTTTTTTTTTTTTTTTTTTTCCAGCTAGGTTTAGAAGAGTAACTATGAATTCAAAGAAACTATGATTCCTTACTCCAAAGTAAGCAGCCCCCTCTCTCATACATAAAACAGCCTCAAACTATAGGGCATTTCAGATTATGGAAGCTAAATTAAGGAAGCATAGTAACTTAGTTGGTACTCATGTGTGTGCTTTTGAAGCAACCTATTTCCAACTGTTGGCTCACTCTAGCTGTGTGCATGCACTTGTTAAGTCTGGTAATGTCCCTTCCAATTGCTGGGGAAGGACTGTTCTTGCTTGTCCCTTATAACGTCTTCGTCTTTTTCAAATTTCAACTCCTGGGGCGAGGTAACATAGAGCCCAGCTGATTGACTGAAAGCCTGGTGAAAATATGATTAACAATAAATATGGCTGTGTCCTAGCTAGAAAAATGTTTCAAGGTCAACTTGGTGTGTGCGCGGTGCATTTAAAAAAACAAAACAAAACAAAGCTACCAGAGGGAGTGGCTGGAGTTTGTGCTCTGGCTGCATTCACATGAGCAGCTGTCTGCCGGAGGACACTCCCCACACCAAGCATTGCTCATACCTCCTACAGCATCAGTGCTCAGGACAGAACTGGCAGTGCTGGGGTGGAGAAGAGACTGGCTCTGGAAGGCTAGAGAACAATTCGTGAACTCTGCTGCCTCTTTTTTTTTTTATTAGATTTTTTTTTTGACATTTGAACTTAGCTATTGTCTGGGGAGCTGGGTGCAGACTGCTGCGTGTCAGGCTTAAGGCTGCTCTTTTCAACATTTCTACCAAACAGAATTTCTGCGGTTTCTTTACTCCTGAAATGCTAAAGCTTCCATTTCCCAGCTCTGCTCCTCCTTCTGGGAGTCCTACCCACCCTGGTGCCCACCCTGGACATTCACCCTAGTAGTGTTTTCAAGAAAGTATGTCCGCTGTTATTCACTTGCAATAGCAAGTGTGTTCACTGATATTTGATGCTTCGAATATTCCACAGTTTGCAACAGTATAATCTCAGGCATTAAACTACTTAGTAGAAGTTTAGGTGGTAGAAATGTGACCTTGCTCTGGGGGACTTCCTGCAACCCTGGTTTATTAGTCTCAAGTTAAAAGTTGGGTGTCCAGCATTGCTTTGAACACTTACTTCTCTGCCCAAATTTTCTGCAGGAAGCCTGGTTAATAAAGCCGGAGAGGAGGGTCCCAGGCTCAGAGTGGTACTTCATAAACATTAAATGTTAATTTAGTATCAATCCAGGGCGCAAAAATCTTCCAAAAGTCACGGCATGTGCGTCCAAATGGTGTGGATTGTATTATGCTAATTCTTAATTCACAACACAAAAACTGATCAAGTAAAACTTCGCTTGGAATAACACTATTAAAGTATCTTAAATTAAAAAATACTACGATTTTATTGGTGCGATTTTGGCAGCAATTCCCTTCCAGGGTTAGAATGCAGGATTAGAACTTTCCCCAGAAGGGTATGCCTGGGAGACTCGGGTGCCTGAGGCTCCCATTTCACAGGGTGGGGTTCTTCTTCCTCCCCCACCCTCTCATTTCTGTGATCTGTGGAAGCCAAAAGGGCTCTTGCAGAATCAGCGGTAATCTGTAGGGCCTCAGGGCTCAGCCTGGCTTCCTTAGATCGCATTCTAACGACATTTTATTTTATTTAGAGCGCAGTTTGCATAATAAAATTAAAAGGCTCCCATTACTCCCCCTTTCTGCCCGAGACTGTCCAGCAAGGTCTTTCCTAAGGTTATCTGAACACGTCGAGCGGCCTGCAAGGTTAACATTGCCTTTCTGTGGAGGAGAAAAGGGAAAAGAAGTAAATGGCAGAGAGAGAACAGGCCGAGGTAAAGGAGTGAGGTGGAAAAAAAGCTGGGCGAGATGGAGGGGACTGGGAACCGAAAAGAACGAGAGGCCGAGGAGGCTGCGCTAGAAGAGCGATAAACGCTGAGTCAGCCTAACAGGTCATTGGGCACACTGGAAAGAGACGCGGTAGCCCAGGAAGACAGGGTGCAAATCGCACCCATGTTTCTGGGCCTCCTTCCCGCCGGGCCGGAGAAGCACAGGCTTGGAGCTTGGCACCGCCCGCTTGCCTTTGTCACCCGCTCGGAGCGCGGCCGCGGGCTCCCGCGGCGGGCTTTGTTCCAGCCAAGCAGGGCAGGACCCCTCGCACCGCCACCTCCCCGCCCTCCCCTTAGCTGGGGACGGTGGGGGTGGGGACTGTGCAACAGAAACCCGGACAGAGGAGCTCAGGCGGGCGGGCGTGTTTGAGCCGGGTTTTTCGCTTCTTCTCTCCTTTTCGTAATTGAGTTGTTCGCCCCTCTAGGAGGGGCCGGGGTCGAGTCGGAGGCGAGAGAGCAGGAAAGGGGGCGCCGGTTCTCAGCCCATAGATGTGCGAATAACAACTCTCCGCGCTCTTGTCCACCGATTTGTATTGTATGCATGAACACATGCAAGGATGGATGGATGCATGCATGGGTGGATGAGGAAAACCATTGAATTGGGTCCCACGTTCTAGGCTTATGGTCTAGGTTTTGGCAGCCACAGGGCGCGTCTCAGGTCGGTGTGGCCTGTTAACCCCTAAGACCAGCCCTGCAAGTGCTTTGGGGCCGCGGGTGGGCGCTGTGGATGTACTTTGGGGTCAGGGAACTGCACACCCGCAGCTCTCAGATCTCTGCTGTGGAGGCCTGTGGTAGGGACAAAGAGGTAGACACGGAGAGCACGCAGAGGGCAGGCGCGCCCTTCCATCCACTCACCCGCGCACACCGCGACCAGGGTCCCTCCCAGTGACCCCTTCTTTTATCGCTTTGGTACCCTGGGCTCTGCATCTGAATAGTTCGCCCCTACAGAGCCTACTCCCCCCTTTCTCCATCACTAGCAGGGTGTGAACGCGTGTCACCCTCTTCCCAAGCCACCCCCAAAGGTGTGGGTGGATTGCAAGAGTTGCTGCCTTGTTATTGTTTGTCAAACAGACCCTTTCTCTTGGGAGAGGGTCGAGGGGCATGTGGCGGATCCCGGGCCAGGATTACATTAATCAAAGCATTATTTCCCCAGAGAAGCCAAGCACAAATGAGAGTAAATCCTAATAAAATTGGATCGCAGAAAAATGGAACGCTTTAAGTAATCTGCCCTGCCTGATCAAAATCTCACATTTATAAGATAGGGGATCTTAAATTTTTTCTGTACACCTCTGGCCCTGCATTGGCTGCTAGGTGTGGGTAAGGCGCCCTTCCCCCGGGCAGTCGCAAATTTGAAGCTCAGTCGAACTTCTGCAGTGTGGTGGGGACAGGGTCACTCGGGGGTTCGGAGTCCGGCCAAATCTGGTCTCAGGACTACTGAGTAGTCACTTTCCGCCCTATGCTCCTACTTGCGGAACCTCTGGGTTCGACCAAGTCCCAATCTGTGCCCCTGAACTTGCTTCTTTGGGAACGTAGCCCATACGTGTGATCGAGGTTGCATCCCATGGAGGCACAAAATCCACTGAACGACCCTCCCCAGCCTAATCCAACCTGTTTTGAGTCCGCGGTTTCTAGGCAGCTTCAGGTCTCCCCCTTGTGCCGGGAAGGGTTGTGCTTTGCAGTGTCAGGCTGTGACACCAAGGGTGCAGCCTGCCCTTGAGAGTTCTAGCACTTTCCAGCCTTCCCAGCCAGGAAGCAGAGCTCACAGTTCACCCTTCCGTGTCCCCCATGTGGTAGAAAACTTTCCGATGCCTCGCGGCTCTGCGAGGAGAGAAAAGAAACGCTCCCTTTCCCAACCCCACAGTTGTGCTGTAGCCCAGCTGAGCCACTCAGCCTGGAGGGGTGCTCCCCTGCTTCCAGGCCCCTTCCAAACCAGAGTATGGAAACGAAATGCGACGCCTGCAGGCCCCCGCCCGATGGGGACAAGTGTGAGCACACCATCCCGACCCTAGCTGTAAGCGGCAGCTCCCAGTGCTTCCTTATCCTTCCCTGGGGCGCCAAGAGACCTAGTCCCTGTGGGGAGGTTGGTGGCCCGGGCTCGCGGGGAGCCACTGTGCGGGCGCCCTCTGCAGGCCGGCGCCGGGAGGGCCCGCGTTCGTGCCTGGCCGCGTGGGGTCCCGCAGCTGCCGGTATCTCCTCCCGCTCCCCCCGGCGCGTGCACAGCCCTGCTCATCGGTGCCTGGTCCGACTCGAGTTCTCCGCGGCCACGGGGAACGAGGGAGGCATAGTCCCGGAGGACGTGCCACCCCCTCCCCAGACCCTCGTGCTCCCTCCAGCCGCCGCACACCTTCCCTCCTCGGGCTGGCGCTGACCATCACCCGGCTACCGCCTGCCACGGTGCATCTCAGTCCCCACCCTGGCCTCGCGGTCTGCCTCGCGAGGCAGCGCCAGGCGGAGCAGGGCGGCCGGCCCTCGGGCGAGCGCGCCTTGGAGGGGACGCTTCCCCCACGGTCTGGCGGGAGGCGCGGCCCGGAGGAGCGTGCGTGCGCGCGTGGGTGCGTGTGCTAAGGCGTGTGCGCGAGAGTGCGGCGCGCGCGCGCGCGGGGCAGGGCAGAGCAAGGAAGGGCAGGGCAGCAGCCGCTGCGGGATGCTCTGTGCAAGCGTGTCCTTTTCCTGGACTTCATTACCTACAGCCCGAGCCTACTGTTCGCCGCCCAACCCCCGTTTGTTCTCGACCAAGAGGTTCCCTCTTTCTGTCAGGTCTTTGCCTCAGATTCTCAGAGATTGTGGTCTGTTACGGTCTCTGTGGTCCAGGGCTGTTTGTGGCCATCTGGTCCCAGGTGAGCCAAGGACAATGTTAGCTGGAGGTGTCACCGAGGGCATCATCCAGCTTGCTCTTTATTACTGAGGTTTACGCATCCGGAGCCACGTTTTAGACCTCACATCTGCTCTCTCTCCGTTTTGGCCTTAAGAATTGCTCCATTGAAGGTTGTTTTTATTTTGTAGGAATAGGGAAGAGGTAGGACCAGGTCTTCAGCCCAGATCTGTGTTCTGTTGTCTGCCATTTCGACTAACTGGCTCCTTTCCAGTCATGGGAAATTTCAGGGGAAAGTAAAGACACCTACATCTTTTCAGCTCTGAAATAATGACTCCCCTTCCTTCCAGTCTGTGATTTCCATAATTTCATAACAAAACAGGGGCTGTCAATTGCCTCTCCATATGAAAAGAGAAAAGCAGACTAGCTGAAGAAAACTTGGGCCAAAACAAATTCCTCTTTCTTAAAACATTAACCAGGGACTCCTTCCCTTCCTTTCTCCCGTGTCCCACCTAGTTTGTTCAGTTTCCGCAGGGCAGTGGGACAGCGAAATTCAGAAACAAACTAAAGGTTCTCTCCTTCTCTGGACTGTGAACCCTACTGTATTTTTATAGCCTGAGATTCTGAAGAAACTTCATGGTGCTTACAGTTGCCTTCTGGGTGCATAATATTTGCATCTGAGGATTTCCAATAATTTGGAATTTCCCTCAGTATTTTACAACATGATTTAGATTCACCTTCCTCTTTGAGACTCTCCTATTTAATGCATTGTTAGTCATAGAAGTTGGTATATTACACATGGATGTGCTGTGCGAATGTATTCAGTTGGGTGTGTATGTATCTTGTTATGTTACATACATAAATCTCTCCCCTTGGGCATGTGCTGTGCGAATGTATTCAGTTGGGTGTGTATGTATCTTGTTATGTTATATACATAAATCTCTCCCCTTGGGCATATATATATATATATAATGTGTAAATATGGTATCCATCTATTCTTTGGATCTACTAATATTAGATGATTTACTGTTGGATGTAGTTCTTGGTGAGACCTCTGGTCCAGAAGAAGGGCCTGTAAGTAACTTTAACACACACCAGCTACCCCAAGAGGCCCTAAATCACCCAGTGTCTTGATACAATTTCAATTACTCCTTTGCGTAAGATAATTTAGAGAGAGCTACATTTTAACAAGCCATGTTAATAGTAAAAATGTTACTGTTTCAGAATGAGCTTTTGTTTTTGAAACCAAAGTTTAGTTTCTCTTTGAATTATTTATCAGGCTGTTTGCCCATTGGCTTTCCTAAGAGAAGATGGAGGCAAAAGGGATTATTTTACTTTTAATTATTTAAAGCATATGCTAACATAATATTTTTAAAGTGGCCTTTTGGAAAACAGGAAATAACCATGTCTGTCAACACCCACCTTTGGGACTGTGAAAAACAAAGACCAAAATACAACTTAATTACTTTCATAGACTACAGTACTCAACAGTTAACTAAAATATTGCCTGGCACTCCTTCGAAGCTCCTCCTCCTCTTAAGTACAGTACAGTTTGGTAATATACCCCACATATTTACACATGATGTAAATATACATATGCACAAGGGTAGATGTTTATGTACATAACATAACAAAATATATACATACCCCACTGAATACATTTGCATAGAACATGCTCATGTGCAGTGTACCAAACTTCTATGATTAACAATGCATTAAATAACAGAATCTCAAAACAAGAGGAACTGAGTGACTCTCATACTGAAAAAAATTCAAAATTTCTTTTCAGTCTGCACTGTGCTTTTTGTAGACAACACCTCAGAAATCAGAATAGATTCCTACTACTATTTTAAGCATACCCCATTTTAAAGTATTATGTACCTAAATAATGAGTTTTATGTCAACTAAAAATGGCAGCATGCTTTAAAATGCACATTTCAAATACAAACATTCCATCTAAAGTCAGGTAGGTTTTTTTTTTCTTTTGTCTTTTTCATACATTAAATACTATTGTCTTAGAACAAAAATTAAGTACTGGTGCAATGAAAAAGAATAGCAGTATTATTTTATTTTCTTCATTGTAAAAAACCCATTTTTAGGTAGTTATTGTTATGGACCTCTCTGTGTATTAAAAAGCATTCTCTAGTCAAGTGCTATTCAAGATGTAGAAGCAAATTTGAAGCATGTATTTATCTTTGGAATGATTTGAATTAATATAGGATGGCATCACTTATTTGCTTTTTTAAAGTGGTATTTTGAATCTTCAGATTTTTGGAAGCATTTTTTTGTTGTTGTTAAAATAAAGATAATCATCAAAATGAAGATATTGACATTCATTGGCAGGAGTCCAAATGCTCATTTATGTTAAACAAATGTAAAGAAATGTTGTATCTGAATTTTCTCTTTAAGAGCTATTGGTGGTCCTAGGGGATGAAGTTTGGAAGTTTTCTTAAGATTGTGATATGGAACGTTTTCATGAATGAGTTTTTTATATTGGTATTATAAAATATTTTATTTGAGTTTTCATGCTCATATACAAGTACATTTCTGTATTGCAAAATATGTATCTTTATGATGACTTTGATTTTGTGGTGTAATTTATGATTGTTTACTTTGAAGAGCATTTAAAAGGCTTATGACCCACCAGTGGTATCTAAATATTAATGTTAAACTTGTTAAAATAGAAATAGTTTTAGTCCCATGGTTTTTGAGCTTTTTTTCTTAGTGTCTTTACATTTTTTAAATTAAAATGGTGGAAATAACACAAGTCAAAATTAAAAACAATTTTTGAAAAGCAACGATTGGAAAGAGGTGGAAACATTTTTCTCTAGATGGGGGTTAAAATCAGTTGCAAAAATGTTGTTTTTTAATTTTAGAATGCCGTGTTGTGATATGAGGAAACACATGGCTGTGCACTGACTTATGGTTGCACAATATTCATTCAAAAATTCATCTGGAGAGTCATTCACTACAAAATTGTAAAATAACCTTTCTGTCAATTTAATTAATGAAGTGGGTAAAGAACTAGTTAAGCAAGCTCAAATTACATATGTAGAAAGATTTGTAAGAATAAATACTTTGGCATTCTGTGGCCTAAAAGCAGACAGAACTATAATATAGCAAATAAAACTCCCCAGAATGTAGGCATCCAAGATTCAATTTCATTAAAAAATTTGGCAGTTTAAGAAAAGAAGGAAAAATGCTTATTAAATCAGGGTAACTATAAAATGTTGACAGATCTCAAGTTTCATATCCAACTAGGCTTTTAGAAAACGGAGTGTTGGTGGAATATAAGTTATTCTGTCAAACCATTTTTTCACAAAGAATTATCTTTTCAATGCCCTCAAATTTAAATTCAAATTCATAGACTAATCTCCTTCTTCCCTCCTTCCCTCCCTCTCTCCCCCTTCCTCCCCCTCTCTTTTCCTTTCCTCTTTTCCTCCCTCCTTCTTTTCCTCCTTTCCTCTCTCTCCTTAGCTCTCTGTCCCCCATCCCAAGTCTGTAAACAGTTGGGTGAAATGTTCAGTAAGACTCGGAGACACCCTGGGGGGACACAAGGCCTTCAGCCTCAGTGGTTCCATGTTAACAGTGACACACATCAGTTCTATTGTGATATCTGTGCCCTCACAAAGCGTTTCTTTTCTTCCTCATCCAAGTAACAGCATCTTTTAAAGAGACAATTAAGCAGTGTCTGATGAAGGCAAAATAAGTTGGAGAATTAAATTAATTATTTTTATAATTCAGGATTTGCTGCCCTCCCTCCTAGCTACTTAGAAAAAATAGTGAAATTTGAATAACCTAAATTTACTATCATAAATAAAATTTGGAAATTTGTACTAAGTCTATAAGCTATTGCTTGATTCTTCATTCTAGCACCTTTAACAGATATCCCCCCCCCCCGCCACTGCCCACCTGGACCTCCAGTTGAGACCATTGTGTGGGCTAAGACATTTACCCTGGATTTGAATAAGGGGAGTTGAGGGCCCCAACTTGCCAGGTTTTACTAAGTACATTGGTTGAATGATTAGGTAATTGTTCACCTTTCTACTCTGCCTCATGAGAGGAGACGCATGCACATATTACAAAATGCTTTAATATTAAAGGGCCCAACTGGGATCACTAAAATTATTTACATTTCACAGTGAATTAAAATGTTAGCATTTTACATTTAATGAATCAGGGTCTTAGTCTCCTTGCATGATTTGACTTGGAAACATTTGCTGAGCAAACCTTCCAGGCTTGCCTGGGGAAGACAGCTTTCTTAGTGTAACTTGGTGGATGTAAAGTGCAGCCCCCTTTCTTTCTGTAGAGGACAAAGTTGAGAGAATGAGAAAGGACAAGGTTAATTATTGTAGGTGGTGATTGGGCTGTAGACCATTTAAAGTAGTCATTGGTAGGATAGGATAACATTGAACAGATTCGGGTTTAGCTAAAGAACATTAGTAAACATTAAGTACAGGCAATTAAAAAAAACCATATCTAGTTGCGAATATTTGAGAAAAGAGCACCTAGACTTTGCATTAATAAGCTTTGCTTTCTTTCTCAAAATTCCTGGAGAAAGGAATTCTCCCCTGCCCCTTCATTTTGCATCTTTCTAATTAAACAAGCTGAATATTGTTCTGCCACGCAAAGCAGGGACACTGGGAGCGTAAATAAAAGTGTGTGCTAGGGAAGAAGAAAATCCTGCAGATTTCATCTTGTTAGAATTTCAGGAGAAATGAGCCAACTGAACTGCAAACTAGTAACGCTTTATGTTTATTTATCAAGTTGCTTTTATTATACTGACAGAATTGTGCTAACTGGGAAAACCTGTAATCTTTTGAAATTTTTGATGATTCCTATTTCTAGGTATACATATAAAACAGAGAAATACTTAATAGATTTAATATCTGCTTGCACAGAAATTAAACATATGGAAAGGGACTAGTGACTTAATGCATGGAAGACAATTTAACAACCAGGCATTTAGAACTCAGGTTGCTCTTTTGCTCGCTACAACTATTAGCCACCCTATGATTTTTTTTTCATTGAGCCTTTAAAAATGTACACAGTGTGACATTGTTGTAGAATCAGTAATTATTCTTTATCCCAGACCCTTTTCAATAGAGTGATGCCATCCATGGAAGATTTAAGGCAAAACAAAATGACAAACTTACTAACAGGAATGTTTCTCAGTCTAAGTATTTTCAAGATTTCCTAAAACATGATTCCTATAGGGATATTTGCTTTGCTTTCTTTTCCCTCTCATTTTAAAGGTAGGATTGAGTTCTTCCCGTTGGCCGCTGACCTCTATAGAGATTCTGGAGAGGTAGCCATGGAATTTCTTTATCTTTCACCTGCAAATTACACACATTATTTTGCAGCTCAAAATAAGCATTCCCAATGAGCTACATTCAGTAAATGTCTTTCACAGCATTAGTACAGAACCGAGGTACAAAAGAATATTAATCTAATACATTCCAAAATTCAAATACTTGTGATTAATAAGCATTATTATCTATAAATAAGGCCCTAATGATACTTTGGCAGTGTTGTAAACACAAGAATCAGAGGCAATTATTGTCATTATTGTTCGGCAAGTGCTTCCCATGAATACCAAATGGGTACTGCTGTCCAGCTACTTGGCAAGTAAGGTTCCTATAAAGAAACAGATGTTGTCCAATCAGGACTGGCCACTATTAGCTGCCTTTAGCCTCAGCCTTAAAGAAAGAAAAAAAACAAAACAAAAACAAAAGGATTAAAAACAATTAGGAGGTGATTTTTCAAGAGTGCCTTTTATTATAAACACAAAAGCATCTTCAAAATAATGTGACCTCTTACTCTTGACGCTGGTGGCTGAAGACAGCAACTGTCGTTGTGTTATGTGGAAGCAAAAGTCTCATTTGTGAAACTCTCAGGTCCCATATGATGAGGCTTCTAGTAAAATAAAGGTCAACAAGAAGTAAGTTGCAACAACACAGAAATTTCTCAGAAGAGCACAGCTGGACCAGGGATCTATCTCTCCTCCAGGTCACACAGAACTCCTTCCTTTATAAAACCAACCTATCTACCAGGTTGCTCTAACTCCTGTGTAGATTGAGGGTAGATGCGATTTAAGTTAAAGAGAGTTCCCTAGACACAGAAATCTCTGCATAGTGTTGGGGCTATGGATCCACTCCACACATCCTGTCTTAGAAATCATCTCAGGATCAGCCATACTCATGAGCTGATTTTTGCCTGCAGTTCAATGGAATTGTGTAACAGCCAAACTGATTTTTGTGGAGGTAGAAAAAAGTTTTATATGCATTTTCCCTAAAGGATCAGTGCATTAAGCATTGGATATAGCATTGTTTTCCATTTTTAAGTTCTTTTCCAAGCCTCACACTTGAAAGCTGTTACAGTTCTGTGCAGACAGGTTTGAGATGCAGTCAGCGCCTTTAGGGTAACTCAGAGAAGACAAGAACTGGCTGGAGCAAGGTGGGTTGGTGATGTTTTGAACAATAACTTCTTCATCTCTTTGCTAACTACTGTTGTTGGTTGTCAGTTTTAGCATGAGCATGTTCTTAGGGAGAATATGTGGTGGAGGGAGTATCAACCCACTAGAGGTGAGATTGTGCATTTTGGAATTCTTTTCTCCAATGGAAACCTCTCTAGCATCACTTTAAATTCAATAGGATTTTTTCCTTTCACCCTCAGGTAACAAAAACCAAAGTACATCCACTGTTCTCACAATAAATGGAGAGGGGGCGCAGAGGTTCTGTCAACATGTGAGGTTTACATTTGATCCTATCTAGGATGGTCCTTTTGACTCTTGGCCTGGACTTTGTCAAGGGGATCAGGTGGCTGTCCATGAACCCAGGCCATAGCCATTGTGACAGAAGGTAGTTGCATGTATCTTTATCTGGGCCCTGTCCTCTCTCCTTTCCCCCCTGGTTGCTGTTGAACTCCTCAGCATAGAATAGAGGATTATTATTCACCATTCACCAGAATCCAGTGGCATATGTCTAGACTCTTTCATGGGAGACAAGAAAAGGTGAAATCTTCTAAGCAAATTCTTCACATTTGCAAGCAGGATGACCCTAAGGATTCCATAATCATAAAGCCAATGACAGTGGCAATAGAAGCATTAGTAAAATCTACCAAGGACTTACCATGGACCAGATATTGACTGAAATGTACACCTCAAATGTGTCCTCCTACTTGGGCCTCAAAAACTCTTCAAGGTGGAGTTTGTATTGAGTTTTGACAGCTGCACCAGCTGAGGAACATGGATCTGGCAAGGTCATGTGATAGGAACACTAGGTTTTAAAGTTGCATCTTGTCCACTAAAAATAATGTGCTTTAAAAAATATTTATTATTTTTATTTTATGTATATGAGTGTATTGTCTGCATGTATGTAAGTGTACCTGTGTTTTGACTTTAAGTGTACAGTGTGTGACCTGAGGTCAGAGAGGGCATGGATCCCTGGAACTGGAGTTTTAGATGGTTGTTAGCGGCCATGTGGGTACTGGGAATCGAACTTAGGTCTTCTGTAAGAGCAGCCAGTGCTCTTAGCTGTTGAGCCATCTCTCTAACCTCTAAAAACAATGTGTTTTAAAAATTTTTAAAAATTTATGTGTATGAGGATTTTGCCTGCATATATATAAGTGCACCACATGGGTTCAAATCCTTCGAAGTCAGAAGAATGCATTGGATCTCTTGGAAATGGAGTTGTAAACAGTTATAAACTGCCATGTGGGTGCTGCAGACTGAACCAGGGTCCTCTGGAAGAGCAACCAGTGCTCTTAACTGCTGAGCCATCTTTCCAACCATGACAACGTGCGTTTAATAATAATGGCTTACTGTTTTTGAAGTTCTGGGGGATGATGGTGCTTTTAGCCCATCTTGGAGTCACTTAGACATTGCCTCTTCAGGACCACCTCTGTGTTGACTTACACAGTGTTTCTGTGACATTTGGTGGGTGCAGTCTCCCTACCCCATTTAGTACCAAGGCAAAAAGTTCGTAAGACCTCTTGATCCTCCCATACCTACGTTTCCCCACATCTCCCAGTCCTTTGTGATATGAGAACAGAAGGCTACCCATAGTACCCTGGCAGGACTCAGTCTGGTGTGGATGCTGCATTTATATAGAGGCATGGCATGTTATACTGTGTCTTAGCAAGGGCATGGATGTATCTACAGACTCTCTTGCGCTTCATGTATGGACAGGAAAGTTATCTGTTTCTCTGTTTCTGAACATCCTGGGAAAGAAAATCACCTAGTGACAGAAAGCAATTGCCTCTAACCATGACATTGACTATTGACTCAGAAACTTTGTCCCTCTTGTGAGGGACATCTGGCGGGAGCTGATGGCTATGCCCTCAATGCTGGTTTGAGTTTGCTCTCACTGAGTTCCTTATATTTCCACCTTAGCAAGGACTGTGTGAGTGCCTGCTACACACTGGGGGACCACTGTGTAAACATCCTGATGAGTCCTGACTTTGTCGGGGACAGTGGCAATGTTTCAGAAGCAGCCAGTATTAACCATGGAAACTGAGCTCTGAGCTTGTCTTGTCCCGTTCCTTCCCTGGAGGGAACCAGGACAGGGCTGCTCCAGGCACTGTGTATTTGACAACTGGTTGAGAAAAAAGAAATGCCTGATTTCATCTGGGGTATGAGAGAACATACAATCAGCTGTGGAACTCGGTGAAGTAAGGGTACTCCACTCACTGCAACAGGGATACAAAGTTTGAAAAAACTTTAATAAGGAGTTCATTTGTAATGAGTGTTATTTGTAAAGGTCAAAGTGAGAAGGTTGCTTGGCTTTCAGAGAAGGACTCTCACCTAATTAATTCATTAATTAATATTCTGCCTCATTCCAAGAAAGAATTTGAATCAGTATATAAAAACACATGGTGGAAAGAAACTAGGTGAGCGCAATGAAGCAGGTAAAAGTTGGCATCCAACAATGAAGAACAGGGAAAGCCAAGTTCTACTTAGAGACACTGGAAGCCACAGGAAGTGACTGGAAAAATAGCTCTGCTTTTCCTTTAGTGAAAGGAAAAAAAAAGTTCCACAATGAGTATCAATCTTTCTGACTGTTATTTAAAATCAGAAAAGAAGATATCGTTTTCAAGGTGAACTGCCATGTGACTTGAAATATTTACTAAAACATCTTTGATATATCTAACCTCAAAGAAAAACATTCAAAGGAGAATTTACTAGGCATCTTCTGTGTTTGCAGTGAAAATGATGATCTCGAGTCTGTTCAAACTTTATTTTGGAGAAAGGGCATTATGATATTCTTTGGACATCTTTAATGCTAACAATTGACATTTTACTTCCTGTGCTTACTTCCTATGAGATACTTTGACAGTTCACAAAATACAGATCTCGTTCCTTCTAATAAGTCCCAGGAAATCAATACCACTTTGTGCTCTACTTGTTTGGGCAGTCGGGAGACAGATGCAATGAAGGGCATGGTGTAGTTCCTTACATAAGGGCCTGTGAATCCACGCATCCTGTACTGTAGGGGCTCAGTGACTCGGTTACCTCACATAAGACTTCTGGTTCAGCTTTTCTCATCTGTTAAATCTGGACATGGGATTGAGTTGGTCTTTAAGTTGTCTTTTAGTCATAAAACTCTGTTTTGAATTTTTTGTCATCTAGAGAATCCATTAATGTAGGCATGATTTTTTATATCTAGTTATATTTCAATTGACAGAGAACTCGCATGTAAAGAAGAATACAGGGCATTCTATTATGCAGTGTAAATCAATAAAATGAAAATGTATCCATTGACAACATTTGTATTTTTACCTATTACAGAGCTACGCCATCTCTTTGAATACAATACACTTTTATACCCCATTAAAGCATGCTTGACATAGCTTTCAACTGCTTGCAAATGCTGAGAAGTTGAAAAACATAACATTTACAAAAGATACATCTGGTGCATATTTATATGACTTGGAATAAGGAGTCATTTAAATACTGCTGAGCCATCTCCATATTAGGAGAAAAGATATTCCAGGTTCATGTGTGAAATCGGTAGTGAAATATGTATAGGTTTAAATTTCTCCTGCACATTTTCTTTTCCTTGACACATGTTAAAAATATGGAAATATTGATTAGGGATTAAATCATCTCTTTGAGTTGTTGGAATTGCTTTCCCTCAGAATTTTATATATTGCATCATTAAAGCTAGTATATATTCCAGAGTTGGTAAGTTTTCGAAAGAGACTTTATGCACAGAAAAACTACTTGCTCAGGGGCAGAACTTTGTAACCTGAGGGTCATGGAGCTGTCAATCATTGAAAGATGAGGTTCTGGGACCCTGAGTTGATACATGTATGTGTGCGTGTGTCTGTGCGTGTGCTTGTATGTATATGTGTTTGTGTGAATGTGTCTGTGTGAATGTCTGTGTGAGAGTGTATGCATGTGTGTGTCTGTGTGTTTGTGTGTATATATGTGTGTCAAGATGTGTATGAATATGTGTGTGTGAGTGTGTGTGTGATTGTATGTATGTGTGTGCCTATATTTGAGTATATATGTGTGTATGTGAGTGTTTATGTGTGTATGTATGTGAGATTTATCCTTCTTCAGAGAAGGCTTAACTCCTATCAGTATCTGGAAGGGGTTCATGAACCTGTGGTAGTGGAAAAACTTTAACTTATAAGAAACTCCAAGAATGACCTTTTATAAGCTTTTTAAACCACTGGTTGTTAGTCACCATGTTGGGAACTAATCCCAGGTCCCCTGCAAGAGCAATTGCTCTTATCTTGCTTTTCCTTGGAGTAGGTAAGCTGCCTGCCTTCTGTGGACCTCATTTGTAAACTAGAAAGGTTGCATTGATGACCTCAGATGTTCTGTCTAGGTTGAGCATTCTGGAGTTCAAGGTCAGAAATTTAGCCCTTCTCCCTACAGCCTTAGGCCACCAGTGCCTTCCACCTTTGTTCTGCAGGGCTTCATTCATTCTTAGGCTCTTCCTGGGAAGGTCCTGGGTGGAACACTGGTGAGGTTTGGCTGAACAGGATAGAGATGTGATTGGGAGAAAAGATCCCTAAAAACTGTGCGGTTCCTCTACAGTGCCATGTGGTGCAGCATATGAGACAGAGTGTGCTCCTCCAACTCACATGCACCTTCATCTATGTTGTGGGTTGTGCTTTCAACTGAGAGAAGTGAGAAAGTCAGGGTTAAGGATGCTCTGTTCACTACCGTGTAGAAGAAGAAGGAGGATGGCTATGGAAATGACACGTTTTGAATCTCCTTGACAGTTTCCTATCTGTGGTCAGTTAGAATGCTGAGGATCTGTTTTCCCATCACTTCTGAGCCCAAGGAATTTGGAGTTGGAATTCTGAGCCAGGAAATGGTCCTGCTTTGAATTCAGAGGCTCTGCTGCTGTGCACAGATGCCAGACTTTGGACAGATTCTGAACGGTTCTGTTTGGTATTTCAACCTCAGGGGTCAGATAGAATTCCTCAGAGGGGCACGTGAAACCCCCAGCTACTCCTTTGAGATAGCAAATGCCTCAACAGCTTTGGCAACATTGTCAGCTAGGAGGGACCCACCCTTCCCAAGCAGAATATTGTCCCTGGGGGCCCAGACAGCCTCCGGCTAGGAGATACGTCAGCATTTCCACACATTTGGCATGCTGCAGCTCCAGCTTCTAGAAGGCTTTGGGGTTTCTCGCCTTACAGTTAGTTACCGTGTCCTCAAGCACCCAATCTCCAGAGGCAGTAGGAGCTCCATTGTGCCCCAGTTCTCGAGAGATATTCTTTTGAAAGATTCTCTTAGATCGTTTGTGAGTTCTCCTGATAATGTCGTGCCAATGGTCCAGCCGAGCTGCCCACTAGTCTCATATGCATGCTGCTCACCAGATTCCAACCTCGGAGGAGGGAGGTTTCCAACTTTACCACTTTTCTGTCCTTCTCCCTCTCCCCACACCTCTGTTTTATAGTTCAGATAGATCAAAACTCAGTGTAACAAGGATGGATAGTTTCTGAGTTCAAACTTTTGGGAAGACTGTTTATCAGAGAGGATAAGGTTTGAGAGGGTCTTACAGAGCTGTGTTTTTGTAGTGACTAACTACATAAAATCTGGCTTAAATCGTGTACATTATGATACATACTAATGATCTTAGAGACCGAGAAACTTATTAGTTATCAATTTATTTATTGCCAATTCATATTTTTAAAACTTGACAGTTTTTTATGACTAATCTAAAAAAGCAGAGAGAAGGGCTATTTAAGGATTGAAATATAGGCTAGAGGTGTGTTAGTCCTAGTTTGGTATGCGTGAGGTCCTGGGTTTCAGCCCCAGAACTCCTGTTGCCCTCAAATCACAAGCCAAATCTCAGTCGTGAAGGGAACAGAACAGAGATGATATATATGCCCAACTCAAAGGCCATGGTTTTCCTGTCCTTAAGTCATTGTCAAAACCAGAAATATACTTACTTGAATTTTCCCTTTAGCACTTCACTGACTGGATTCTTGCACCATTTTCTCTGATGGAAAGATAACACTGGCTCTCATAGCAAGAAGAGGAAGTAGAAATTTAAATTTGGCTAATGCTGTCATGATGTATGTATGTATGTATGTATGTATGTATGTATGTATGTATATGAGAGACAGGGTTTCACTATGTATCCCTGGCTGGCCTGGAACTCACTATGTACTAGGCTGACTTCAAACTCAGAGAGAGATATACCTGCCTCTGCCTCCTAAGTGCTAGGATTAAAGGTATGTACTACAATACCCAGCAAAGATCATTTTTATTATGTTTTATTTATGTTATGTGTGTGGGGAGGGGCAGTATATGTCATGTGCTTGTGGATGCCCATGGAGGCCAGAAGAGGGCATGGGATCCTGTGAAGCTGGAGTTACAGGAGGTTGTGAGCTACCTAACATGGGTTCTGGGAAAGAGCAGTCAGTGAGTGCCCTTAACTGATGCACCATCTCTGCAACCCTTTAGTCATCTTTTGAAGCATGGAAATTAGACTGACCATTTTCTATGCTGATTTTTTTGTCTCCCCTGGCAGAGATCTGAAATGACTGTCCCTCTACCAGCTGAAGATTCAAGTCCTTCTGTTTCTCTGGAGCATACTTAGGCAAAGCTCCTTGGTCTTGGCCTGCCTGCAGTTCACCTGTGGTTTGGGGACTTGCATCTCAGTTTACTACTTTGGAATAGTCACATGGAAAGCTCATGGAGTCTCTTGTTAAAGCCAGCACAATAAGGTAGAGAGGCTTCCGTTTATACTAGCTGGTACAGGTTTGTATGGGCCCTGTAGTCCACAGCATGCCCCTTTGCTCACATGCACATATATATTAACACTGTGTGCCTTCAGTATCATAAGGACTTTGGGAGAAGGGACATAAGGGGTATGATAGGTTCCTTAGAAAAACTGTTTTCTGTGTCAAAAGTGTGGCAACATTTGCAGTGACTCAGCCTTGCTCTGGAGTAGGAGCTCATAAGATGTCCCCCAAAATGGAAGGTGGTATGGAAAGGACAGGAAAATACAGCTGAGACATGCTTGCTGTGTGCCTTGGGTAATGAGTCTCCATCCATTTATGGGTCTTTTTGATTTGAAACACTCTCCAGGCATCATGGTAATTTCCTTTAGGCTGATTCTTCTTTTTCTTCTTATTGTTATTTTTAAGAACTGGAGGGTAGAGCTCTACCTCAGAGAGGTTAGGTATTTGCACAGATGAAAACTGAAATCCTTCAACTTGGTTATCTATCCTGGAGTGTATCCAGGGAATATTTTCTTTTTAAAAATATTTTATTAATTATTTTGTTTTATGTTATGAGTGTGCTACCTGCATGCATGTAAATGCATCCATGTCATGTAATACCCACAGAGGTCAGAAGAGGGTGTCAGATTCCCTGGAACTGGAGTTATGGATGGTTGTTAGTTGCCATGTGGGTGCTAGGAACTGAAACTGGGTCCTCTGCAAGAGCAGCCAGTGCTCTTAGCTGCTGAACTATCTTTACAACTCCTAGGGAGTATTTCCTTATGCCTCATGAACGCTGATAGGTATTTCTTTAATTATGTGAATTCTAGAACAGTTATGCAAAGTAAATAAGAAACAGCTCATCTGCAAATGCTTTGCTGTCTTGTTCTTTAGTGAGACCCAAGACAAGAATTCTATGTGCTTCTATTGATGGTATTAGAAAATATGACCACAGCATTACAGAAATGACCCAGTGTGCTGGTTAGTTTTTGTCAACTTGTCACAAACTAGAGACACCTGGGAAGAGGAAGGAACCTCAGTTGAGGAATTGTCTCCATCAGGCTGACCTGTGGGCACATTTGTGGGGCATTTTCTTGATTGCTTATTGATGCAGGAGGGCCCAGCCCACTGTGAGTGGTGACATCCCAAGGGCAGGTAGGCCTGGGCTGTATATAAAAGGTAGCTGAGGAAGCCAAGGGAAGCAAGCCAGCAAACAATGTTTTTCTACAGTCTCTGCCTCAGTTTCTGCCTCCAGGTTCCTGCCTTGAGTTCCTGTCCTGGATTTCCTTGATGATAGTTGGTTTTGGTAGTGGTTTTATCACAGCAGGAGAAAGCTAGTACATCAAGGATACTTTCAGTAATAAGTATTTTTTATGTTTGGGGTTAGAAAACATTATTAGTTTAAATATAAATAAGTTTCCCTTTTCATTAGTTGTTTTAACAATATTATCCAAGGTTCTAAATTTTCATAATGTGAACCAGCAAGATTTTGCTGATGAAAAGCATTATTAAAAGAGGTTAGGAATGTTCTTTTTCAAAGGTATAATTCTCCACAAGAAAAGACTTGAGCCACAAAGCAATCTCTCCAACTTGGGAATTTGTGGATGGTGTGTACAGTGGTGATTTTTTCCTATTATATATACAGGTCTATGAGAAGCCATTTTGGGGGTTGGAGAGATGGTTCCTGGGATAAAAACACTGGTTGCTCTTGCAGAGGACCCAGGTTGGGTTCTAAACACTCACATGACTGCTAACAATTGTCTGTTACTCCAGTTCCAGGAGATCTGGTGCCCTCTTCTGGCCTCTACAAGCATTACATGGCATAGGTACACTTACATAAATGCAGACAAAACACTCATATAAGTAAATAAATAAATAAATAAATACAATAAAAGGAAATCCCGTTTTGTCAATAATCTGCTATTGAAGCAGCACAAGTTGCCTAATATCAAGAAGGTATGTTGTAGGCCATTTGCTTGGATGGCTGGCCTCTTTGGGCTGAAGTGAGTGATATATTAAGCTGAAAATTCAAGTTAGGTTGGTGAACCAGTTAACACAGTAATAAATTAATTAGAGCTAAATTTTAAAACACCGACTGCATGGTTCAAGCAGATATATAGAATTCAAAGAATGATATGTTATGAAGAAATATGGACATATCCCTCATACCATTTGCAAAATCATGATATAGACCAGGAATATCTTTTGTAAGGATTTGAGGTAAATGTGGAACTCTTGGGGTATGAAAATAAATGGAGGAAAAATACTTCACTCAAAATCTAGAGATTTAGAAACCTGTGTGTGTGTGTGTTTTGAATAATAAGAGGCCTTTCTTTCTCTGATTTTGGTCAGATTTTTTAAAATTGAATTTTGTGTGTGTGTGTGTGTGTGTGTGTGTGTGTGTGTTCCATACAGAACATCTCAAACAATCCTAATTATCTTTATACCTCCATCCCCACTGGCACCCTCTGATAGCACCCCCCACCCACTGGAGCCCATATACTCTGTCATCCCTGTTACTGTCCACTGTGTTGTCAGTGCCCCCAGCCATTCCCCAGTGCATGTCTGTCTGCTGAGTGTGGTCAGCCTATCTAGAGTCTTTTGTTTTAGGAAGATCAGCTCCTCATCTAGCAGCAATCAGTTGTCAACATTCCTTTAGGTAAGATTGTGGGTCTGCTGTTCATTATCCCAGTTATATACTGGGTTACTATCTGCCTGAGTTTGCATGGGACTTGTGTATGCTGACACCTATGCCATAGAATCATATAAGCAGGTTTCCAAGAGCTCGTAGAACTCTATTTCCATATGGTCATGCACATCCTCCCTGCTCTTACAATCTTTCTGCCCCCTCTTCTGTGATGGTCCCTGAGCCTTAGGTAGATGAAATTTAATAAAGGGGTCCTGTCCCAGGCCAATTATTCAGCAGACTCTTGATCTCTACACTTTGACCATTTGTAACCTTTTGTGTTCCTGTCTCTGCACTGCATGGGGGAGCTTCATTATTGAGAACTGATTGATTAGTGTCCTCTTCTTTATCCCTGTACTATGTTCCATGAGCCTTAGGTATAGAGGTTGCATTGCAGATGTGTCCCTTAGGCCTGGAGAATTCATAGATAATGTCTGTGACCAGTTGTGGTACTTGATATTAGTCTCTAACTGCTGCAAAATGAGCTTCTTTGGTGACTGGGATATTTGTCTGTAAATATAAGGATACATATTTTGCACATAGTAAGAAATCACATTAGTCTAGTGATGTGAGAGTTTGGAAGTTTTCTCTAAGATCTATGACCATTATGACCATGTGTATTAGGTTATGTTACAGTACCACACTTGAGTTTCCTTCCATTGAGTGGGCTTTTAGTCAAATTAGGTAGCTGTTGATTGCTCCCAAGATAAAAATGCTACTACTAAACTAACGATGTATGCTGCGCTGGCCGTTGATGTGGTTATTTGGTCTTGAAGCTGGTGCTGGATCATCTGTTGATGTTTTCCCTTGGCATTTTCATAGCATTCTCCAGTGCTATGAGAGCTCGCCTTCATGGGAAGTGGCTTCCAGGTCAGTTGCAGCTCTATTTCTCCAAATCCTGTGTCTGACGTATGTTCTGTTGGCCAGACTTTTTTTAAAGAGCTAACATATCTATCAGCACTTTTACCTGGCTCAGATGATTTGGCTTTTGGCGACCCTCTGACACACATTTCTATGATGTGTTTTCTAAGCAGTCGGCACTTACTTTTTGCAGAAGTATTTAACTGCTAAAATCCTCTCTATTTTTACTTGAAATTTTCTTCTCTTTTTACTTTCCTCCTTTAAATGCTCAGAATTAATCTACTATCCCACAATTTCTTCCCAGTGAGTTTGCTCAAATTTCTTCTCTGCCCCATGGCCCAGTTTCCTTCTCCATATCCCTGAAACATCTTTCCATGATGATGATCCTTTTATCCATGACCTTGTCTCTGTCTCTCTTCTCTTTGCTTTTATGAATGCAGTATGTTGTGTTCTTCCATAGTAGGAATTCTAAGCTATTGGTTAAGTTCAACCAACGTACACTAATGCACAATGACTTGTCATACAGTTTTCGGTAACTCATCAATTAGACTTACTTCTAAATGTCTTACTTTCTTCTCCTCCTCATGGCCAAGGGAAGTCTTTTCTTCCTCACTTTCTTCTTCAAATCCTGCTTTGTATAGTGGCCTTTGGTCACAGGCTAAGGAACTCTGTGTTGAGATTTCTGCCTAGCAGATAGATAGGAAGTTCTGTACATTTCTTTCAGCAAATACGTGGAAGGCTGTGGAGGTTTACTTACAAACTATTACCTCAGTAGGCTCATGTGTTGAAGACTTGGCTCCATCTGGTGGTACTCCTGACAGGCGATTGGATGATGAGGACTCTGATCTCATCATACTGACTATGCTATCAAGAGTAAGACCTGATAGGAGGAAGTAGGTCACAGGGGTGGATATTTGAAGGTTAGATCTTGCCCTTCGAGCCCTTCCTGTCTGTTTCTCTGTGTGTATTCTGGATTTCATGAGGCGAGCAGCTTTGCTCTGCCCCACTCTTCCGTCATGACGTTTCTGACTTGTTGCAGAACAAAGCAATGGAGCTGGCTCACTGTGCACTGAACCCCCCGAAACAGAACTAAAGCAAATCTTTCCTCTTTTGTTTATTCTAGGAGTTTTGTCACAGTGATGAAAATGGACTAATACAATGGCATATTGGACTAGTTTGTTTTCTGTGGTGATGATAAATAACTGGCTAAAACTAACTTGGAAGAGGAAAATGTTTATTTCATCTTACACTTTGCACCCATCACTGAGGGAAGCCAGGGCAGGAACTCAAGGCAGGAACCTGGAGCAGTGACCATGGAGGAACATTGTTTACTGGCTTGCTTTCCCTGGCTTGCTCAGTTACCTTTCTTCTCCAGTACAGATCTACCAGCCTAAGACTGTCATTGCCCGCAGTGGGCTGGGCCCTCATACATCAATTAACAATCAAGAAAATGCCTTGCGGACATACCCACAGCTAGTCTGATAAAGAACTCCCTGAACTGGGGTTTCTTCTTCCCTGGTGTGTCAAGTTGACAACCAAAGCTAACTATAACACACATCTACATTCTTTTCTTTTTTAAACAAACTTGGTTGGTAGCAGAAAGATTTAGTTGGGAGTTGTTCTTGTGTACCAGCTATGTCTGTGAGTCAGGTCTAGCGTTACCACCACATCAGTCTCCTGGGTAAACCACTGAATTCTTTGCCTCCCTCTGCATTCTTGGACATAGTGGAACCCAACCAAAGAGTTTCGTGGGGATTTTGTACTGGGCACATGTCCAGTAAATGTGCATTTCTTCTGTTCTTACCTAGGTAGAGATACTCAAGCTAGACACAGTAGACATGTCAGATGCAGGAGAGGCTGGAGATGATAGAAATGATGCCGCCTGTAGTGTGTCAAAGCACATGCATGCCATTCATTTCATTGTACTTTGACAGTGACCCTGAAGGCTGCACGAGGACCAAATGTCTCTTTGTAGGAGACTATGGCATCTATTTTGGCCATTGTAGCCGAAACACATGATTCATTTGGGAGGAAGGTGATGGCCACTAGGAAACCATTTGGATCTGACGAAGGTAATGACCATTAAGAGGTCAGCTCTATTGTAGAAAAATGGGAGCCATTCAGCCATGGAGAAAAGAGGAGTTCTATGTTTATTCCCGAAGTTCAGAGAAGAGAAAATCATTCCTTTTCTTCCCTCCCTGTTGTTTTTGGCAAGACTCAGCAAGTCTTCAACTCATATAGGGCACACTGGGCCAGGTTTTCAAAGAGCCTCTGTGCTTTGCATGTGTTAGGTTTTTCAAGCCTAGCTACAGTTTTGGTGGTGGTAGAGCTTGGGGGAGTGTGGGGAGGGGTGGATACAGATGGATTTTCACATTTTCTGCCTTGCTTTGCATGTAGAAATGTGCTAACTTTGATGAGATTTGGTTTCCTGAAAACTAGTCCCTTAAGGAGGCTCACATCTTGAGCAGCATATTTTTAAATGAGCATCTCTGAAAGTGACCAGGAGGCCTGGGCCTGTCTTTATGTATCATGGTAAGAAGGTGATTTATTGTTTGAAGTCTGGCTCAGCTAAAATAAATCTCTAAATCGTGGTGGGGTTCCTGAGGACCAGAATGGCTTTCAGCTGCCTACAGGTTGTGATATCCTTTCTGTTCCGAATTAGACCTTCTCTGGAGAAGAATTGAGGGTCTCAACTGAGGATTTTATTTATTGTGGAAAGAAATGTAGATTCCTTTTTTTCCTATGTAACTACAAGTGACTTTAAACTCCCTTATTTTGTTCATGGGTGTCTGTCAGGACATTGGCAAGTTATATAGTCAAAGTTTATCATCAAAATCTCAGTAGCTTAAGATATCAAGAGCTTGTTTCTCACTCCCTCTGTATGTATACGTGAAGGAAGAGGTCTGCCTGTCATTGACACTTAGTGTTCTGAAGTGACAGAAGCTTCCTCTGCACCTGCTTCCTCTTTCACTGCAAGGGGAGGAGCCTGGTGAATCTTGATCTGTCCTGACAGTTCTGCCGGTCCATGATACCGCCCCTTTATATTTCCTAGGCCAACATGACCATGTGTAACTATGCAGCAACTGGGGACATTCCATCTTATGCTGAGCCTAGAAGAAAGAAGAGAAATGTTAGTGAACTGTCCCATGACCTTCTCCTCACCCACTAAATTCAAGTGGTCTGGAAAGCATTCTCTTTGGTGATGAGTGCCGTCAGTGTGAATTTCAACACCCCGGATGGTTCTGACCATTGCTAGAGGAGTGTTGTCACATAACTCTACACAAGCCTCCATGAACAGAAACTTCTGCATCTTTGGAATCTTATGACATGGCAGCTTCCAGGACTCCTGGTACTTTGAAATGCTTTGATGACAAGAATACGATGAAAGTAATAGTAAAGAATTAAAAAAAAATCACTGTCCCTAAAGCCATGGTTTGAATTCTACTTTGTTTTCCTGTTCCTTTAAAAATACCTCTAAAACCATGACCAAGAATGACATTTAGGGGCTGGAGAGATGGCTCAGGAGTTAATTGTGCATGCTGGTCTTCCAGAGGACACAAGTGCAGTTCCCAGCACCCATGTTGGGCAGTTCATAATCACCTATCACTCGAGCTCCAGAGGATCCAGAGCCTCTGGCCTCTGAAGGCACCTGAGCCCACATGCATACCCCCAACATAATAAAAAATACACACATAATAAATATAAAACAAATATCATAAAAAGGAACAACATTGTTGTGATCACATTAATCAACATTCAATAGATAGAAATTAAAACAGAGCACATAGATGGAGTGGCTTCAAGTCTTCAGTTTATCTGTTGTGATTTGAAGATAACAAGCATGCTACCACCATCACAACCCACATCACCACCACTGTTGCTGCCTCTGTCACCAACATCACCATGACCATCATTACAGATGTATCCCTCCAATACCATTAGCACCACCACCACCACCCATGCTCACCACCAATACCACCATCACTATCACCCTCATCCTCACCATGACCACCACTACCACCACCAACCTCACTTCCAACAATATTGTTACCCTCCCACCATAACCACCATCCAAATCACTACCACCTTTACCACCACCACCACCCACATCACTATCACCCTCATTACCACTCCTACCTATATCACCATTACCCTCACCACCACCAGCTATACCACCACCACCATCACCTTCACTCCTACCCTCCTCATTTTTACCACTACCTCAAATACCATTACCACCACCACCACTGTCACCACCACAATCAGCATTGCTATTACCATCACCACCATCACTATGATTACCAATATCTGTCATAACCCTATAATGTTTCTTTTCAGATCACCAAAGGGACCATAAAATTAGGTCAGAGTTCTAATAATTTTATCTTCTTATTAATATTTTTATATACTTTGTGTTATTCAGGAATAAGGAAGATTTATGGAAGAAAAGAAAAATATCAGAACTGCCTTGCTGAGTGAGTTTGGACTAAGCTTATTTTTTTTTTTTTTTGCCTTTTTTGTCTTTTTATTTTTTCCTTTCAAAATTCTTCCTGTGGGTTTCAACAGTTAAGAGCACTGGCTGCTTATTTTTTTTTTTTTGCCTTTTTTGTCTTTTTATTTTTTCCTTTCAAAATTCTTCCTGTGGGTTTCAACAGTTAAGAGCACTGGCTGCTTATTTTTTTTTTTTTGCCTTTTTTGTCTTTTTATTTTTTCCTTTCAAAATTCTTCCTGTGGGTCTCAACAGTTAAGAGCACTGGCTGCTCTTCCAGAGGTTGGTTTGGCAATTCCAATTCTAGGGGATCCCACACCTTCTGCTGGCCTCTATGGGCACCAGGCATGCATGTGGTACATACACATACATGAAGGCAGCTGTATATATGCATATATGTATGCATATATATATTAAATAAAAACAATTAAAAGTCACTTCTAAAAAAAAACTTAAAAAATTCTCCCTGTGACAACTTTGTTAAACTTGGAAATGAAAGCAGCCACAGTTTGAGATGATACCACATTTCACCTGTAGGTCCAGAAAGGGGCTGAGTGCTCTTGTAGCTCTGTGCTGCTCAGACTAGCCTTGCACTCTTAGGTTCATCTGATGCTTCTGCATCTGACTCCTGAGTACTTGGGATTCTAGGCATGCGCTGTCACGCCTGGCCATACCACCTTCACCACCACCACCACCACCACTACCACCCACCATCACTACCACCCAACAGTACCAGAACTTGTTAACCCCTTCTAATGCCTTTCTTGATCAGGTCTTGGTGATTCTGTATGTTGTAGGTGATTTCCATCTCTCACTGAGCTTCAGAGACTGAGCTCCTCCTTTTGTAGTTTTGTCTTGGGTAAGGAGGGATAACACCAGAATCTCTCTACCCTCGACCCTTACTTAAGCTCTCAGGCTTTGGTGGCTGTTAACATTTTGGCTGGTTTATGTAAGGGTGGAAGGTAGAGAGATTCTGGTCCAAGGCTAAATAAAGTCCCATAGTTGTACCCTTCTCCCTTCAAATATTAATAAAATAAAGATGTTATTAAATTACCAATCCTGGCTCCAATTGAATATTTTCCAGGAATCCTGTGTTTCCACCTCACATAATACATTTTATTTTTCTTTTGGGGATTTGTTTTCTGAATCAGTTTACTTCTTCGTGGTCAAATAATCACCAAATGGAATTCTCCCTATTTTTCATCCTTCATCATTAGAAGAAAAAATACAGTATCATTTTCTGGAAAGAAGTTAATATCACAAAGTGAAAGGCAATATTTAGTGACTGAACAAACAAGAATGCCACTTTCCTGATGAATGAAAACTGGAAGTGATTAGGGGTCAGTGCATTAAAACATTGGGTACCCAAGTTCCTTCATTAAAAAAAAAACAACAAACATTGTCCTTCAAGCAAGTTGGAAGGAGTCCTTACCAAGCCCTTAAAGTGAGTCATAACAAGTTCATTGGCATGGTTTGAGGAAATCTATAGAGGAAATTAAAACTATTTATTTTATTGAGCTAGCCATTCCCGCTGCAGTTCAACGTGATGATTGAGCCAATAACTGTAAGATAGATACTATCCAGCAGGTTAGTTTCTATTTATTTAGTTTCTGACTGTCAGTTTGAACTTGAGTAGTTTAAAATTGTAGCTCACTACATGCTTTAAGAGTGTTTCTTGACTATAAAATGAGGCTGTCTCAGATTGCATTTTCAGATAAAAATGTACTTAGTTTGATTATTTGAATAGGCACATAATATTTTTATACTTTCAGTATTTGAAATTCCTGTGAACCTTTAGGTTGGTTAAGAATTTGGTATGTTGTAGAGAATTGTGATTTTAAGATCATCTATTTTGGACACGCTAATTTAGAAAGTTTCACATGCTGTTTTATAATGCATTTTCCAAG
The DNA here is from genome assembly GCF_000622305.1 of Nannospalax galili. Lineage (NCBI taxonomy): Eukaryota > Metazoa > Chordata > Mammalia > Rodentia > Spalacidae > Nannospalax > Nannospalax galili. Next base: position 2,630,150 of record NW_008343973.1, on the reverse strand, counting down.
AAACATTTTTGTAGGCATTAATTTGGAAATCAGGGCTAGCTATTTTTATTTTAGGCTGTTGTCGCTTAGGTAGATGAATCAGAGCATTACTATTTCAGCTGGGTTGAGTTCAGTTTACTCATCAGTATTTTCTTTGTGGATGTACAACTGTAGTACATATTTGATTTTTGCTGTGGATTTAAAAGGGAGGGGTGTTTGGAATGTCACATGCTACCCCATGGGGCATGGTTTGCTCAAGAGGCAGATAGTGGCTATGATGGTTCTTAGTTTCTATTTTCTTGTTTTTGTGGTGCTGGAGAGCAAACAGTGCTCCATCACTGAGGTAGATCCTCAGCCCCCACTCTTACATCATAATGAGTTCCTAAGTACTATGTTCTAAGCATGGGCTAAATAATTTTATGTGTTTTTGGAGCACAGACAGCAGCTGTATTTTGTACTAACTATAATCGCCATTATTTTACAGATAAGAAAATAGACAATTCAGACAGGAGACCTTACTTTCCTACGTAATTGGAAAGTGAAAGAATTGGGGTGCTCCTTCAATGTGAGGCCGGGAGTTACCAACAAATGTGGGGAACCTCTCTTACCACCCATAGTAGACTGTGGGGTGTGTGTGTATGTGTGTGTGTGTGTGTGTGTGTGTGTGTGTGTGCTTGTGCGCATGTGTGCATGTGTGCAAAAACTCAACTCCAGGGCTTGCTAGCCTAGGCTCTACCATGGAGCTATATTCCCAGCCCAGCCAAGGTATTAAATCAATATTTTAAAAGCTCCTGGGCCAAAAGGTGCAAAGTGAAAATGTGAGGCTTGATTCTTATCCTCTTCCTCATGGTGAAAATCCTCCCAGAAATCAATGGGCTTTTAAGGAGGCTTCCCACAGAAAAGTTGGTGTGGGCAACTCTCACATAGAGGCTGTCCATAAGATTAGAAAGGCTGGGAACACAGACCATCTCTATTAATATTTTTAAAATAGTTATTTTGGATTTTCCCAGAGCTGTATCAGTTTCAAAGATCACTGTCAGGGTGGGAGCAACTGAATGTTTAATGCAGTCTTGGAGTGGAAACTTTTCTTCAGAGATGGAAAGTCGGCAGAATATTCATAGGAATACAATCTGAGCACAGGATACTGAATCAGTGTGAAAACTGCATTCCATACCTGTTTGCTGTTTCTAAGGGAAGGAGGAAGAGGGGAAGCGGTTTGGGCTTCCCCATGTTGGCAAGATGGTCTCCTCTTCTTCTTGTTGGAGAATCTTCCCTCCACAGGACTTAACATTTGAGGAGGCAGGTGGCAATGGGTGCGACCCTCTGGCTTTTGGAAGACCATCTTCAACTCAGCATGGAGCTGTTTCCTTCCTCTTGCCATCTGTGTTGTGCCTGAAAAATGCCATATGCAAATACTTGGGTAGTGTTTTACAATTGCGGAAGTGACACCTTTTGCTTCGTCCTTCTGATCCGGACAGAGATGAAAAAAATCCAAAAATTTAGAATCTAAAATGAACCATGGAGGTATAGACCACAATGGGCATCATTTTAAGATTCAGGAATCATATTTTTATATTAAACAAATTTAAAAAATGATGACTTAAATTTCCTTCCAAGAATTAACAAATCTCTCATTTCCCCTCTTAGGAACACTCCTCATCTGTAGTTAATCTTAGAATTAACATGTAGCAAATTACTGCTTCAGTCCCTTTAGTGAGAAATGTGCCTGGTGGCTCAGTTGATTAGAACCCTGTGCTAATAAGGTCACAGGTTCAGTCCCCATGAGGGCTGATTCGTCTTATTCTAGTGATCCTTCTGAGCCCAGGCCTGGTGTCCAGATGGATAGTGTCACAAGTGGCCTTCTGCAGAAGGATCTGCACACAGTTTTTGTGGTCTGTGGAAGAAATAACTCAAAGCAGTTACCTTGAATGAATTTAGAATATGACAGTGATCCCATAAGGTACTAAAATGGTACTGTAGAGGCTGCAAAGACTTCTTGCAGACAGTGCCAAGTGTCCCACTTCCTGGGGGTGTCTTTCTAGTGAGGAAATTGAATAATGTGTATGGTAGAGGAGAGCCTTCTATTGGTTCAGGAGGCTAGAGGCTTAGCCAAGCAGCAAGCAGAGGGACCTTTAGGAGGCTGGGCTAAAGTGGGTCACTTATCTAAAAGATGGATCACCATATCTTTTGTTTGATATCTGTACTCGTGCAACCCACAGGACAGCCGCCCCCCCCTCTCAGCCAGGACTCCCTCACCATTTGTCTCCAGCTGGTAGGAGCCACATTGGCTATGAACACTCAGGGTGAGTGGTTCTTATTCGTGCATTCCCTCCATTTTTCATTTTCAACCCTGCCTCAGATATCACTTCTGTAGGTCCAGTTCCAGGGTCAAGTCTCACCCATTGTGACTGGATGCAGTGTTATCCTCTGAGGCCACTTGCTGGATTTCAGGAAGAATAGCACCTAATAAATTCCTGACCAGCTTCCCTGCTGACACCAGCAATTCCCAGTGGCTTTTAGTTGAGTGTCTTCCTAAGGCAGTTGCAGGGTCTTTGATTTGAGTCAAGGACTCACCATGTTGCTGAGGGTGACCTTGAATTCCTACTATTGGACTCAAAAGATCCTCTCACCTCAGCTTCCCTAGTTGCTGATACTGTAGGTGTGCACCACCATACCTGGCTTAAAAAAGAATAATAATAAAAAATAACCACAATACTTTTTCACCTAGCAGAGTGCTTTGTATACAGCAGGAGGCTTTAGCCTCCAATTCTTAGGGCTATTGTAAGAATTAATTCTATTTGAAACCCACAGAGAAGAGCACAGATGTGTGGCTCAAACACATAACCTGGTAGAGTGAGAATCAGAAGGGCAAATGGACGCAGTAGAAAACTGGGGTCCCCTTTACCAGAGGGTAGACATCTGAAGAGAAAGGGAAAGGGGCCTTTGGTGAAGATTTGGGAAGGTTCTGGGAAAGAGACTGGGGCTGGGCAACTGAAACTAGAGCCAACAGGAGGAGAAGGGAGTAAGATAGAAAGCCTAGGCATTGGGCCGCGTGGAGGGCAGGTTTCCCTCAGCTGCCTTGGAACCAAGCAAGAAGAAAAAGGCAGTGCTGTTCTCAAGACCTACTGAGTGCCAGCCTGACTAGAAAGGTGGGGTGGGGTGAGCTCAGTGGTAGAGAGAGTGCTGACCAGGAATGAGGCCGTGGGTTCCATCTCAGGAGAGAGAGAGAGAGAGAGAGAGAGAGAGAGAGAGAGAGAGAGAGAGAGAGAACCCAAATCCCACAGTAACAGCAACAGCAACCACAATAACAAAAGCCATAATCAGAAACTGAGGTTAGTAACAGCAACAGCAACCACAATAACAAAAGCCAAATCAGAAACTGAGGTTATAGAAGATAGGTGTTGTCCTGTGGTCAAAGAACACCTGTGTTTTCCAGTAAGCACTCAGAGTAACACACTGGGAAAGGCATGGGAAATAAATGGGTGATTAAAGATAAAGTTCTGCATGCACATTCCCCCATCAGGATCATGACCTTGCCTTGTCGCTATGAAATGACACAAGGTGTATATAGCATATATAATCTATGTGTTATGTGTTATATATAATCATATTTGAATGGAGGCATGTGCCTACATGCTTTGGTGTCTCAAGAATGTGGTGTTGAGGCAGTATAGGGAGAAATGATCACCTTTGATTTTATTCACCTTTTAAAGTATTTTTACAATATAAAGTGCATTTCCATCTGAAAATAAAGGAAAAGGAAAAAAAAATTAAAGAACCAAAAATATTTAAATTTTCACTCATCCTCCACTCTTGGGCTGGGAATTCATTAGGCAGTGGAACTAAGTTCTGGGCTGTCACTGGAGCCCCTGATAACTGGCAAGGGAGTCCGGGCCCCACCGGGCACTGAGCTCACAGCCATCTTCCATGTAGATCACTGACCGGGATAGCTGTCTGGCCTTACCACGCAGCTTATCAACATGTAGGATGTTTCTGTGGGCAGGGGCCAAACAGTCCTTTTAAAGCAGGTGTGTGGGTGCCTAGCAGGGAGGAAGCACTGGTTAATGCAGGGAAAGAACTTGAGTTTGGAGGAGTGGAACAATGAGAGCGTTCTTCTGATCCAGTTCAAAGGTGGCCACAGTAGTGGATGAAGCAAAGTATCTGACAGGGAGTTTGTATTATTTTATATCAGACAAGCTGCATTTTAAGGCAAAGCTCTTGCTTTTTGTTTTTGTTTTGTTTTGTTTTGCTTTAATGAGTGACAGGGCCTTGCTCTTTCACCTAGGCTGATCTGGGATTGGCAATCCTTCTGTCTCAGCATCTGGAGTAGCTGAGAGCACAGCATCCATCACCCAGGTAAGGCAGAGCTCACTTCCTGAGTCATTCAGAAGCTGCTGGGACCTACCAACCAATTGGGAACAAGGTTGAGATGACCACTGTCCTCAGGGAGGTGACAGTTGCATTGAGGGGATGGATGGCTCTTGGGAAACCAAACCAACAGAGTGTCCATGGCAGCCATGGCCCTGAAGGAAGTCCTCTGGGCTGTGCCAGGGAAAGTTCACATCTAGAAATCATGGCAGGTCTTTCTGAGTGTAGGATCCTAGTTCAGTCAGGATCCAAGAGGGGGGGAGGGGGCAGAAAGACACTGGCTGGCACAGGGAGACTCAGGAGAGGGAAGGAGCTGGGTGCTGATCTGGACCACATATTGAGCTGTTTCAGGTGAGGGAGCACACATGCCCTTTCCCATGGCTTTTGCTCAGGAGTTTGATTTTATCCAAAGAGCAAAGGCAAGATGAAATGTGGTTAGAAATCCAACCTATGGGTGGAAGAGATGGCTCAGTATTTAAAAACACTGGTTGATCTTGCAGACGACACAGGTTCCATTCCCAACACTCTCATGGCTGCCTACAGCCGTCTTTGACTCCAGTTTCAGGGGATCCAGTGCTTTCTTCTGATCTCTGTGGGCTTCTGCAGTCACCAGGTGCACATTAACTCATGTAAGCATACACACACACACACACACACACACACACACAAATAAAAATAAAAAAAGAAATGCAAACTAGTCATGCAGTGCCTCTCATTAGCTAGTAATGTGTACTAAATACAGTGCATGCATGTGGAAACATTTATTTCTAAAGTCTAGTTTGAACTTCTGTTGCAGTGGTGAAAATAGTGCACCACTGAGCCCTGTACCTCAGGTGGAGGAAAGAGGTAAGAGACGGTATCCTGTATGGACCTTGATGAAGTCTTTCCACAAATGGGACCTGCCCTGCCTTTCTCACTGCCCAGCATGCTAGCCTGAGTAGGCATTCCCATTTCTTCAGTTTGTGCATTAAAGTGTGAAAGGCTCAGCAAGGACACGTTGCCGTGGGCACTGCTGGAACACATGCCTCAGTTCTGGCAAGCTTCCATGAGTCCAAGGGAAATGGTTCCAGTGGCCACACTCAGAATTGCTTGGGCTCCTTCCAGTGGCCTCAGAGGACCTGGCTGTAAAAATCTGTGGTGAACAGGAAGGAGCTTATGGGTAGCCATGACCTCTTCCATTACCACTTGGAGACAGACAGCTTGGGGTGGTGTCTGCCCCGTGGGCGGAAAGGAGACCACCTTCTTCTTGCTCCATGACTTGACTTGATCAGGGTTCTAAAATCCCGAGGTTGGGGTGTGGGTCAAGCAGATCAGTGGCAGTTTCACCCCATCCCCATCCCAATAGTTCACAGCTGTGCTGATTTTTCGATGTGGCACCCTGTCCACAGATTAGCATATGGACCATCTGTCATCCTGGGGCCTCGAACTCTGCCCAGAGTTGGTTTCTGAAGGAGACTGCTGAGATCATGAGAAACACGCCTTATTTCTTGAAGTTCTGGAGTATGTCAGCATTTTAGGACACACGTACCATTCTGTCTAGCCAGTGCAGATCTCCAATCATGAAGAAGTCTACAGTTCCCGGTAAGATCCCACTGGAAAGTCTCTAGGTCAAACCAGTTATTTGCAGTTTAATTATCTGCCTGCAGAATACAGTCTTCCTTGTTTGAGCTCAAATTAGACGGATCCTCAATCTGTGCGTTTACTTCATTGTGAGAATGGCAAGCTGTGAATGTGGCATTTGAAATCACTTGGGAGTTAGTTGGAGGTAGAGAGACAAATGTCAGCTGTGTTGGATCTGGGTTCCAGGCCTCTCTCTGCAGGTCCTGCCCTGGGTCTCTGCAGAGAGTTCGCTAAAGCCATGTGGCCATCTTTCACATGGATGTAATATCATTTACCTTGTAATACAGAAGAAAAGTTAAAAGAGAAGAATTATATCCCACATCCAGATATCTGGGGCACTCAGGTATTCATCTAAATAACTGGGTGACTCCTCTCCAAACAGAACTTTCTTCTGAGAGTCCCACCCATTTCTCACTTGAAAAGGAAGAAAAAGAAACTTCTAGCACCTCAAACAACAAGCCTTTTTAAAAGTCTTCATTGGACGCCAAACTCAAAGAATACTGTTATGAACAATGAACATATTTCCTTATAAATTGAACACCATTCATCAAATATTTATAAGTGGTAGCCAGAGAAACCAGAACAGTGGTTAGCAGGCCCGGAGACATTTCCCATGCGCACTGTGGGATGGTGAAGGCAGGGGAGACCCTTTAATTTTGTGACATGATTTGGGAGCTCCAGCATGAGCAGCGCTTGGCACGGTTTCTCCAGGTGCTGGGCCTGTACTGGACCCTCTCAGGACTCCCACGTTGCTGGTCCTTATAGGCAACTGCCTTTGAAGTCCGTGGGAGTTCTTTGAATGGAAAACACACACAACGGGGTGTTGATGCAAATAAGAAGCAGGCTTGATGCAATCTAGGAATAAAGGTGCTTCTCACCCTAAATATTAGCTATTTAGCCTGGAAACTAGGGTTTGATCATGAAATAAAAGAGCCCTTCTTTCCCCTCCCAAAAGCACAGTCCACCAACCAGCAAAGCACCACTGTTCACGCACTAGGATGATAAACCTGCTAATTACTGGAGAGATCTAATTACGCTTAGGATATAGACAGTCTGGAGCTCCATTTTAACCTTAAACATACCAATAGCATAAACCCAATTCCAGGACAACTTGCTAAATGAAAAAAAGCAAAAACCAAAAAACAAAAAAATAAAACAAAATATCACTGTCTGGAAATATCACTCACTGAGTATGATAATTTAGAAAAATACCTCTATTAGAGATAGTTAGAGATATTTTTTTGGTTGGAAATGCAATCGCCGGTGGAGTGCAAAGTAGCAATTTGTAGACAGGTTAAGCAAATTAAATCACTCACTGTCTTTTTTTTTTTCTTCCAATGGCTTTAAAAGTTAAAGGTAATTTGCAAAGAAAATGCTCAGTTTGAATTGGTTTGTAATATCTGTTAATGATCTTTAAAAAAATCCACGTATTCACAATTCTCTCCCTGAGGGAGTCCCAGTCTGCTATCAGAAAAAATTTCTAAAGTCTGAAATGTCATTAGCTAGTGATTTCTTTGAAGTAAAAAGCCCCGAAAAAAATACATTATATAAGGTATACAAGTGCATAGGACAATCACTTTGATGAATAATGTCTGTGTTTTTCATAATGTTTGGTACCTAAAAAATTTGGAGATTGAAACCCGAGCTGCTAAATTATGGAGCTGTCTTTTGAATTACCTCAGTGTGGGCACACCTTCTGTTTATTTCACACGTGCATTGAGTACTTACATATATTTATAGGTTGTTGATGTGAAAACAGTAGTGTTAGGAACAATTTTGATTATATTCCTTGCATTTACCTTTTGGAAACACAAGGTGTTGCCTAAATACAGGCCGACAGGTGCTGCCACCAAAGATTAGAACAATAGCCTGCTTCTACATAGCATCCTGCATCCCAGACAGGCACCTGAATGGAGGTGTGAATACCATGCAGCCTGGAGAGCTGTTCTGTATTAGATAAGGAGAGCTGGAAAATACTATACTAGGGGAAAAGTCCTCCTGACCTCTGCACTGGCCATGGGCTTTACCTGGGGCCAGAGGAGACTTTGTAATACAATACTGCTCTGTGTAACTGCGGATGCTGTTCTGGCTGCCACACACAGCCTTGTTTTGAGGTAAGAAGTTGGATTTTACTAGTCACTGCTGTTGGTTAGTTATGTTATAAACGTGTTTTCCGTGTTGCCTATATTTGTTACTTTTTAATCCCACTTTACATGTTAAGTCTAGAAACACAGGAGCCTCTAGTCAGTCCTACATTATTGCCATGTTTTATTTAAACATATTATTTTTGGTAAGTTTTTGGAAAATTTCATACATGCATACAATGCATTTTGGTCATATTCCTGCCCATTCCTCCTTCTAAGTCCTCCCAGATCCCCCCCTCCCCGACTCCCACCCAACTTTTTGTCCTTTTTTTAAAATAACCCACTGAGTCCAATTTGTGCTGTCCCTATTCTCATGGGTGTGGGGACATCCTCTGGCACATGGTTCACCCACCAGGGCACACACTCTTGGAGAAAAGAGACACTTCCTCCCCTAGAAGCCATCAACTGTCCAGGGCTCCTCAGTTAGGGGTGGGACTCATGAGCGCTTCCAGCCTCCGTGCTAGAATACTGACTGGCTTGATCCTGTGCAGGTCTTGCACAGACAACCACAGCTGCTGTGAGTTCATGAGTGCAGCGGTCCTGTCATGTCCGGAAGACACTGTTTTGCTGACTTCTGGCTTTTACAATCTTTCCCTCTTCCATGATCGTCCCTGAGCCCTGGAGGAGAATGGGAAGGGACGTGTCCCATTCAGGACTGAGAACTCACGCACAGATACTTATTCTTTGCCCTTTGATGAGTTAGGAGTTTCCATGCTAACTGTCATCCTAGTGTCCTTGTTGTATACAAGGCATTCTTCTTCTGACTCCAGCTGGCCTAAAGTTATTCTTCCTGTTTTCTGTTTATTCCACACACATATATTGAGTGATAACATAAAACAAAAAGAACACAGGTTAGAGCTTGTCTGGGTATTCAATTCAAACCTATTGGAGTGGCAAGATAGCGCAACAAGTAAAAGCACTTGCTGCCAAGCATGGGTTCTAGTCCATAGAACCCATTTGTGCACGGAAAGAACTGGCTCCTATGAGTTGTCCTCTGACCTCCACACAGGCATACCTTCCCAATACAAAATAAATAAACATGAAAAACCCTGATGCTGGGAGATGTGGGCATTTAGGACGTATACCCAAGTGGGAAACTGTCAAGTCACTGGGTTGCTGCTCTCAGAAGGGTTACCACAGTTCTCATGGAACCCCGGTTATTTTCTTGAGTAATTATAGAAAAGCAAAGCTGGTCCGTCTCCATACTCTGACTTGGAGTTTCCCTCCATTTATAAGATGTTTAAATCAGGGCTTATTTGGGGTACCACATATGGATGATTTGAAGAGCAGGAATGTGAGACCCTGGAGTGAGTATATTCTATAACCACTACCACACACCCCAGGACAAGAGCTATCATGTTGCTGACATCCCCAATTGCTCCTGAGATGGATTTCCAACTTCTTTCTCAAAGATATTTGTATCTTGATTTCTTTTGATCTTTTTGAACTTCATATAAGTGGAACCACACAGAAAATACTCTTTTTAAAAAACAGTTATTTTTATTTTTTATGTGTATGAGTGTTTTGCCTGTAGGTATATAAGTGTGCCACATGCATGAAATGCTCCTGGAGGCCAGAAGAGGGTGTAGAATCCCCTGGAACTGGCATTATGGATGGTTGCTAGCCACCGTGTGGGTGCTGGAAACCGAACCCAGGTCCTCTGCAGGAGCTCTTAACCATTGAGCCATCTCTCCAGCTCCCAGGAAATATTCTTTTAGAAATATTATATTGCAGTGTAGATACTTAATATAGATATGTATATTATTTGTTTGACTTCATTCTTTCAAAATATAATTGTAGGGTATTATTTTTTTCTTTTTAAAAAATACTTTATTATTTTTAAAAATTTTATGAGTATGCATGAATTGCCTGCATGTAGGTAAGTGCACCCATGTCATGCAATTCCGGCAGGGGTCAGAAGGGGCTGTCAGATCCCCTGGGACTGGAGTTACGGACAGTTGTTAGCTGCCATGTGGGTGCTGGGATTCGAACCCAGGTCTTCTGCAAGAACAGTGTTCTTAACTACTGAGCCATCTCTCCAGCCCTATTTTTTTCATAAAATTCCCACACAGCACAATGTATCCATTTGACCCTTTATGAATGTTGGGTTGTTCTGAGTTCTAGATGATTTAGCTCTGTAAACTTTTCTGAGCACATCTCACTAAGTGTATGCATGCACTCTTTTTAGCCTATAAATACAGTGAAAGGGAAATTGCTAGATTGTAGGACATAACTGTTCAACGTTAAGATATAATGCCAAGTTCCTTACCAAAGAGATCGTGTCAGTCTCCTGAGCAGGGAGTGAGGCTGCCTCACAGTTTACTTACCAGTGCTTACCACCAGTGCTTACCAGTGGCGTGCTCAGTGTTTTCGTCCTGTCATCCTGGTGACTTGCAGTAGAATGTCCTTATAATTTTAATTCAATTTCCTAGGTTGTTAATACATTAAGCATGTTTTTCAGGTGTCCCAGACATCTGGATATTCTTTTATTATGGACATTCTTCCCAAGTCTGCTCATTTTGTGTGTGCATGTGATCCATGCATGTTCATGTACCCGTGTGCAAGCATGTGGAAGACAAAGGCGGGCACTGGGTGTCTCCCTCCATCTCCTGCTTATTCCCTTGAGACAGGATCTCTCACTGAATCTGAAGCACACTATTTTGGCTGGGTTGGGTGGCCAGTGACTCTCAGTACCCATCTGTCTCTATTCTGCTATGCTGGGGTTACAGGCACATGAAGACTCACTTGGCTTTTGTGTGGGTGCTGGGAATTTGAACTCAGGTTCTTTTGCTTGTACAGCAAGTGCCCACTGAGCCATCCCTCCAGCCCAGACTGTTCATTTCTATACTGAATTTTCATCTCTTCTAAGTGATTTGTAGGATATATTTACATATTTTATATAAAAGCCTTTTAAATTGAATTTTTGCAAATTTCATACTATATTTTGATCATATTTAGGCCTCCTCCCCATCAACACTCCACATATAGTCCCACCCCACCAGATTTCATTTATTCTGTCATATATATTAAGACCTATTGAGTCAACTTTGTATCCTCAAATGTCCTTTGGTGTAGAGCCTTGTTAACCTATATAGTGTCACACCCTTAAAGAAAATATTTTTATAATATCTTTTAACAAGAGTGTTTCACCTCTTATATTTAAATCCATAGCCTTCATGGCTGTTTTCCTTCCCTCTCTCCCTCTATCCTTTCCTACGTCCTCTCCTCTCCTCTTCCCTCCCCTCCCCTCTCCTCACCCTCCCTCCCCTCTCTTCCCTGCTCCCCTCTCCCCTGCCCTCTTCTTCCTTCACTCCCTTCCTCTTCCTCCTTCTCCCTCTCATGTAAGGATTGAGCCCAAGATTTTGTGCCAAATATATTCTATTCCGCCGAGGTGCACTCTGAGCTCATGGCTCTGATCTTCTTGTATGGTGTGGGGCTGGGATCAAATTGGCTTTTCTGTGATGAATATCTGCTTCTTCTGCACTATTTATGGGGAAGGTTTCCTTCCTACCAGTGGTTTGCATTGCCATCTTTACCATAAATTAAATACTTCTTTCTTTTGCAATGATTACATACCTTTCCCCTTTATTATGTTAGTGTGGCAAATTATTCAATGAGTTTTCCCCATATTTCATTCCTTGACAGTTTCATACATGGATGTAATGAATTTTAGTCATTTCCACCCCCATTCCCCTTTCTTAGCCCCTTCCCTGATACCATAAAGCCCTTCTTCTACCCAACATGTCTCCCTCCTGATTTCATGTCTTTTTTCAGTGGGTTTTTGAATGCTAACTAATCTTGTAGTTTGGACTAAAGCTGACTTGGATGTCATGTTTAATTTATTTCACATATTGCTGCATGTGTTTTGTTCATGTTTGTAATATATAATTTTATAACAATTTTTGTGAATTGAGAGTAATGCCCTTGTCAGGTGTATCATCAAGCTCAGCTCTTAAAGTGAAAGGAGAAGGACCCTTTTTGATTTCTTTCAAAGCTTACAACAGAGGATTCTAACACAGTAACAGCATGTGTGTAGTGTGTGCTGAGCACTTGCCGCAGTTTCCCTTCAGGAATCTGTGTGTTTTAACTTAGACTTGCAGCAGGCAGCTGATTTTGTGTGAGTTTTGCATAGGAAAGTGAATAGAATTGAGTTGTCCGGCTTCCTTATGGCAGTCAATATTATACTCACGTGGTCCAAGGCTGATGTTTGTTACTCCATTCCTGTTCTTGAAGCCATGATCAATGACCATCTGGTTTAAAAGAAAACCTGTAAGATAAGTCCTTTGGTACACGTGGCAAGCACTCAGCCAAAATACTTGATTCCCATGGTCAATCTTCAAAGCTAGTTTTAAGAAAGATTTTATTTTAGTTTTGATTTATTTTAATTATGTGTATGAGTGTTTTGCCTGCAGGTATGTAAGTGTACCTTGTGTGCAATGCCCACAGAAGTCAGAAGAAGGCATTGAATCCCCTGGAACTGGAGTTATAGGTGGTAGTTAGCTTCCATGTGGGTGCTGGGAACTGAATTGGGGTCCTCTGCAAAAGCAGCCAGTGCTCTTAACTGCTAAACCATCTCTCTAGCCCCAATTTTATTTTATTTTTAATTACATGTATGTGTGTCCCTATGTGTCTATATCATGTGTGTTCAGGTACCCATGGAGGTCAGAAGAGGGCATTGGATCTTCTGGAATTGGAGTGTTACAGGTGTTTGTGAGCTGGCTGATGGGGGTGCTGGGCACCAAACTCAGGTCCTCTGCAAGAGCCATGTGCACTTTTAACTGCTGAGTCACCTCTATAGCCCCCAAAGCTAGCTTTGTCTCTGACTTTTGATCCCTCAGTCACTGCTCCTGAGAATTATTTTTTATTTTTTTGTTTTTTTTTTGTTTTTGTTTTTTGTCTTTTTGAGACAGGGTCTCCCTGTAGCCCCAGCTGTCTTGGAACTCACTGTGTAGACCAGGCTGGCCTTGAACTGACAGAGATCCTCCTGCCTCTGCCTCCCGAGTTCTGGGATTAAAGGCGTGCACTACCATGCCTGGGTATTTTTTATTTTTAAAATCCACTTCAGCCCTGTGTATCTCTGGCCTCAATGTCTTTCCTTTCTTCCTTTTGGCAGTGCAGGGCCAGCCTGCTCTCAGCTGTAGCCTGGACTGTGGCATGAGCACCATGTTGAGCTCCCCTCACATCTTCTCAGCCATTCAGGCGCACACTCTGAAATGGACATCTGACCATGCTAACCCCTTGATGAAAACCGTGCTTTGGTTTTGTATTGCTCTGAAATATGAACCTTGTCAACGTGGCACAAGTTCACCTGTGACCTGTTATTTCCGGCTGTTTAGGCTGCTTAACAACATCTTAGACTAGGTAATTGTTTGTTTTTGCTTTGTGCTGCTGAGGATGAAACTCAGGACCTTGTGTGTGCCTGGAAAGTCCTCCAACACTCAACTGCACTTCCAGCCCCGGATTGGGTAATTTATACACAAATGAAATTCATTGCTCACACATTTGGAAGCCGGGAAGTCCAAGGTCAAGATGCAGGCAGATACAGTGTCCAGTTAGCGTTCTTGCTGCTTCCTTACATGGTGTAAGAGGCAAGAATGCTAGCTTGTGCCTCTTTTAATGACAGCACTAATCTCATTCATGACTGTGAGAGACCGTCTTTACTGATTGATCTGGGAGGGCCCAATTCATTGTGGGCGGCAGCATCCCTGGGTAGGTGGACCAGGGCTTTATTTTATTTTATTATTTTATTTTATTATTTTATTTATGTGTGTGAGCATACTGCCTGCATGTATGCAAGTGCACTCATGTCATGCATTGCCCACAGAGTTCAGAAGAAGGCACCAGATTCCCTAGAACTGGAGTTAAGGACGGTTGTTAGCTGCCATGTGGGTGCTAGGAATTGAACCCAGGCCCTCTGCAAGAGCAGTCAGTGCTCTTAACCACTGAGCCATCTCTCCAGCCCCGGGCCAGGGCTTCATAAAAAGGATAGATGAATATGAACCAGAGAGTAAGCAGATGTGTAGCATTCCTCCGTGGTTCCTGCCTCCAGGTTTCTGCCTGACTTCCCTCAAAGATAGACTGTGAGGTGGAAGTGGAAGATGAAATAAGCCTTTCCCTCCCCTAAGTTGCTTTAGGTCATGGTGTTTATCACAGCACAGAAAGCTGACTGGAACAACCTCTTCCTGATTTTCAGCAAAGGGTCAACCTGGTCAGAGTTTCATTTAAGAGTATGCAGTTAAATAGCTGCAAAAAGGATGCGTTAGATCAGACAACCCACTCATGTCACAACTTAGTCTACAAGTAAGGACAGACTGACTGCATCTGGCTGGGACTTGGTTCTCCAGGTTGGCCACTGTAGTCTGACTGGACACACCCTCACTCTAATCTTTGGCTGTGTCTGCCAGCTCTGTCTATCTACACCTGGGTTCTGTGTGTCTCAGCTTTTGCTCGTGTTAATCTTTCTCCCTTGAATAAGCCACCTATGTGGTTTATTGACTAATCCATTCTTCAACAATAAGCTCAGGCTAGATAGCCTTGACCCCACCCCGCTGGGACTGCTGGGTCTCCTTTATGCTATGTTTCTGACTGTGTGAGTGGGCAGACAACTGGCTCTTTGCTGCAGAGTGTAGGTCTTAGTATCTTTGTATACCTGTAACTTTCTCTGTGCTCGTGGATCGCCGGTGCCCAACAAGCATTTATAGATCCACACAGCATGAACAACGGCAGCTGGCTGACTGCTTTGAGTTTCATTTCATCTCTTTTGGAGGACTGAGGTGGAAGCAAAAGGTCAAAATGGCATAATCAGAACAGAGATACGAAGGCAAAGGTTTGGGAAAATCTGTAGCTGACGTTCTTCCTCTATAACTGAATTCGGTCCAGCTGATTAAAATCCTCTTATGATGGACTCCATCTTTTATAGATGAGCAACAGGAATCTTCTGGGAAGACAGGTTTCTCCAGAGCAATTTAAGAATTCAAATGAAAAAAAATACTGCTTAAAAGGCAAATTGAACAAAACCCTGCCCCTTTCTCTTATTAATAAAAGAGTTTACACAGAAACTCTTTAAGAGGGCACGTGAGGGATTCACAAGGATCATTAAAGTCTACTAGACATTCACTTTCACTTTGTAAAATTGGCTGTCCCCTCGAGATGGTATCACATAAAAATGGGCTTTGGGTTCTTCTCTGTGAATGGGTCCTGACTGCACAGTGGGGCCATTCATTTTATTTGGCCCATTTATTGCAAGTACATTCTAAATTTGGCCTTAATTATTTTTCTTTTCACAAAAATATTTTGTGGGATCTTTTTGAACCCTGACTACTTCCTTCTTGCCCCTTAAAACAGAAGCCAGGAGTGTTATTTTTGTTCTCTTCTAATTAAAATAATTGCTTGGTTCCTTTTAACTAGATTCATGCAGTTATTAGCCTAATACATGGATGGGTGCCATGGGGTGCTTGAGGAACGAAATGAAAAGTGATCATGTAGCTTCACATGAGAGAGAGAGAGAGAGAGAGAGAGAGAGAGAGAGAGAGAGAGAGAGCGCTGAGATGCCAGGGAGAATAGCCGGCATTCAGAAGTAAACCTGCCTCCCCCCAAGACCGTTAAGTGAAAGAATAGTTCTGTTTCTTTATGAAGGTATACAGCCAGCACAGAACGATCTGAAGAGGCCACTTGATATGCTGTGCACAGCACAAAGACCTGGCTCAGGCTTGAATCTCTACCCCATTTTGTCTTTCAGAATCCCTGCCATGGGAAGACAAATGCTCCATGCCCCTCCTGTCAGTTGGCACTTATCAAAGGACATCGAGTGAGACCAATGGAGTGACTAGATATCTGTGTGTGAAGACCTTGCCCCAACAGGAAGTGATCAAATGATAAAATGAAACTGTGAGCAAGACTTTCCAAATGGATGCTGCCTAAGGGTTGGCGAACAGGCCCCTGGGATGCGTCTACCTGATGCTTGCACTTTGTTGCTGTTGTTTTGAGACAGGGTCTCCCTGTAGCCCCAGCAGGACTAGAACTTTTCATGTAGACCAGCAAGTTCTACTTGACCAGGTTGACCTCAGTCTCACAGAGATCTGCCTGCCTCCATCTCCCGAGAGTGTGTGTGGGGATTAAAGGCATGGGCTACCATGCCCAGCCCCTGTTCTTTAAATAAAGTTCTCCTGGAGCATAGACCTGCCCACTGTTTTCTGTATTGTTTATGGCTTCTGGTGCTCATCAGTACCAAGTGCTGTGACATAGACTGTGTGGCCTGGGACACCTAGTGGTTCTTCATGAAAAAGTTTGGACTCTTGATATCCATCATTTATGACAGACATCATTTCACAGTCTATATATTATATACTACTCCAGAGATAGATTTGTAATATATATGTATATAATATAATATATATAGCATATATATGTTATATTGATACTGGGTATGGTATGCAGGGCTGAGCACACGTAAGCTCATGCTCTATCACTGTGCCTCATCCCCCTGGCCTTTTGTACATATTTTTATAATGGCATTCATCTCAAAAATGGCTCAGAGCCTTTGGCCATTTACTAAGTTTGTGAGTGGAGGTGGTGTATGGAAGGAAGCAAGGATGCAGGGCAGGAAGTCAAGGCTAGAGAAAAGCTTCTGTCACAGTTATCTCAGTGGCGAGTTATGGATCATGGCAGGTTCTCCCTCTGTCTGAGACCTGAGGAGAGCCAGACGACATGTCAGGAACTTCTGGGTGGATCAATACCCTAGACTTCTGTTTCCAGGCCAAAAGATGTTCTTGCTGGGTGTGGTGGTACATATGTGTAATCCCAGCACTCTGCAGGCTGAGGTGAAAGGACTCTAAGTTTGAGGCCAGCTTAACCTATCCAGTGTGATGCTATCTTAAAAGATGATACTCTTTATCCCCATTTGCTTGAGAGGGTTAAGTGAGAGAACAAATGTATGTATTTTCTAAATCATGTTATTTTCCTGGCTGTTGATACCATCTATAGAATACCAGCCATGTTATTATCTTTACTGGACACGTGAGGAATAAGGTGGCATGCCCGAGATCAAGTGGCAGAACAAAGTGAGGTCTTCAGGCCTACGTCACCATTCTTTCCACTACACTGCATGTTCCTCTACATCGTGTGTCTTTCTATGGTCTCAGAAGCATCCTGTCCTGGGCTAGAGCTGCTCAGTGGTAGAGCTCTTGTCTATCTGGTGTGAGCTGCTTGGTTTAATACCTAACGCTGAAAAAAATCCACTTCAGTTCTGTGGGTCCTTTAGTTGCTGGTACATGCATTCATTCACAGTTTATCACCATTTAGGAACTGGCTACGACCTGGAAAACACTGAACTTTTCAGGGACAGGGATGCTATGTAAAGAAGCATTGATGACTCCTCAAATCATTTTATTCCTATACTCTTGTAACCAGAATCTTCCAGAAAGATTCTCCTGCCGATGCTCCCTGGCTGGAGTTGAGTCTTCTCTGTGCCATACAACAGGGGAGAGTGCTGAGTCCCTTCTAGCAGGTGCTGAGTCCCCTCTAGCAACCTGCTGCTGGAGCTGAATCTAGACTGTGCTCCACAAAACCCCTAAAGAAAGCTTCAGGCCCCAGTGTGGTACCTATAGGAAGTGGTGGAAACCTTTCAGAAGTGGATCCTACTGCAAGGTCTCCCTGTTAATGAGAGTGTGCCCTTGAGGATCAATTTGGAGCTGTAGCCTCTTCCTCTTTCTGATATTCCAGCAAAGAGATAAAAATCTTGCTTTGCCCTGTGCCCCTACCATAATGTGCTGCCTCACAATAGGCCCCAAAGCAGCAGGGCCGGCCAGTCACAGGCCGAAATCTCCAAATTACAAAACTTTCCTCTTTTAAAATTGAATATATATAGTAACAAAAACATGACCAATATATTGCTATTATAAAATATATTGTCCTGATACCTTGCTTCATACACATGTGTTTGCCCATGACTGCGTGTGTGCATGTTCAAAGCAAGAGAGGAAAGAATTAGAAGGACCCTGAAATGTAGGTAGCAGATCACTCTAGTGACCAGAGGATGGAGACAGTGAAGGCTTGGGAGATTTGAGAGTTGACTTTGGATACAGTCCAAGGGAATCTGTACTAGAGAAATAATCTGATATGAAGTGTCCAACCAGATAACACCTGTTAAACATGGCTGTGCTGAAGGTGACCGTACTCAGCCCTGCTGACAAACGCAGTCAGGTTGTATTCATTCAGTCTTACAATCTTTAGGGTGATGATGACCAAAGGTGCTCAGAAAAAGCAGCTTCCACTAAAGTACTTGCTGTCCTCATCATGGTACAAGGAATGTAAGTTCTTGAAAGTTTCTGTTTCGGGTATTGGCCCTTTGAATAGGAGAAGCTTGATGGTATTTTCCTCATGTTCCTATTATTGGTTGCTGTTCTTTTCAGATATATTCCAGAACCTAAAAGTCACATGAAACAAAGTAACCAGTAAAGTTGTCTGCTGAGAAAACCCAACTTCCAGAATTTCCCATTGTACAGGTTTCAGCTGCAAAAACCTCTGAGTGGTATAGTAGAGTGTTCTATCCTACCCTGCCCACAGGCAGGCACAGCCTATAGTTTGATTATTCTGTGGTTTGTCCATGAGCTGCACTCCTCACACTTGCCCAGGATCCGACACTGCTCTCTGGAGAGATGCAGCTCGTTACATCACACAAAAGCATATTCATAGCCGCACTTAGTGTTACTGCAGATAACACCTCCCATCTGCATTAATCAACTTATTTAGGTTTCTTATACCAGAGTGGATTTCCTTCCATTCACTGTGGAATATGTTTCTTTTTCTGATTCTATTCATTTAGCAGGTATTCTACCCCCAAATTGTCTCTATGTTGGAAATGTTTTTCAGATGTGAAATAAATCTTTTAACACAGTATAAAATCCTACTGCAAAGATGTTTTCTCGGTATGTAAGCCTCTTTTTTCACAACTAAGCAGTACCCTGGAAGAAAGCTAAACCTCTTTCAAAGCTCTAGGAACTCTTGCTATTTTACAGCTACTGCTGTCACTCCAGCATCACTATGCCCACTAGTCTTCCTGCTTTACACAAATTCTCCAGAAAACGGAGCTCGAGGAAAACCCCATGTGCTTCTTCTTCAGTGGAGAATTCAGTCTCGAAATAGAAGGGACAAGGGGATTATGGCTGAAAGAAAAGGAGCAAATTCCAGGGGTGTTATGGTGCGGCCATGACTGGAAACGAGGCATCATTGTGCTAGTTGCCTTTTCCTTGCTGCAACAAATGTGTGTGATAGTCAACTTATAAAGAAAAATGGTTTATTTTGCCTCATGATTTTATTCTAGGATCTCCTGGTCCTGATTTACTTGGACCCGTGGAGAGGCCAGTGTAGCATGGTGGGAGTGTGTGGTGGAACAGAGCCTCCACCTCATTGTTAGGATGAAGAGAGAGGAGAAGAAGGGGTTTGGGGTTCCATAGACCACTTCAGGAGCTCATCCCCAATAGCCTAAGGAGCTCCCAGGAGGCCATATCTCCTAAGCTTCCCCCACCTTCCAAGAGTGCCGCCTGAGAATCAAGCTGGTATCATACAGGCCCTTGGAAGATGAAGGTCCAACCTAAACACTAATCGACTGTTGGATCATTCTATTGTGATCCCTGGAATCTGAGGAGATAAACTTGCAGGGCATAGGCTTTACAGATGTTATGAAAGATCTGAGATGAGATTATGCTGACTTTTCTGGATGGGTGCTAAATCCTACCCCAGTGTCCTTATAGGAGGGGAGCAAGGCTGATGAGACACACAGAGGGGAGGGCAGTACGGCCAAGGAAACAGGGTGGGATTGGTGTGGTCGTGGGCCAAGGACTGCTGCAGTCAGCAGCTGGAAGACATTTCCCAGGAGCCTGTGGAGGAAATACTGTTGGCACCCTCCTGGGAGAGGATGGACATTGATTTCAGACTCTCGTGTCCAGCACTGCAAGAGGCACATTTCACTCGTGTTTTGCAAAGCCTGGTGTCTTAGTCTATAGCCCTGACTGCTTTGAACTCATTATGTAACTATGTAACCCAGTTCAGCCTCACACTTGTGCGTGCATCTATGAAGCTTGTCCAACACCATTTGTTGAAGATCCTGTCTTTCTCCACTTTGTATTTTTGGCCTCTTATTAAAAATCAGGTGGCCATAGGTGTGACCTTCTGTCTGAGGTCTCAATTCTATTCCTTGATCAATGTATCTGGTTTTGCCTGTACCATGCTGTTTTTATTTCTATAGCTCTGTAGTATAAAAATCTTAAACTGAGGATTAGTGATTCTTCCAAGAGTTCTTTAATTGTTCAGGATTGTTTGACTATCCTTGTTTTTTTGTTGTTTCCATAGGAAATTTAAGATTACTTAAAAAATTTCTTTGAAGAATTGTGCTGAAATTTTGATGGGGATTATGCTAAATCTGTAGATTGCTTTTGGTAAGATGCTCATTTTCATAATATTAACCCTATTAATCTATGAGCATGGGAGGTCTTTCCATCTTTTGGTATCTTCTTCAATTTCTTTCTTCAGCATCTTAAAATTGTTATTATACATCTTTCACTTTCTTGGTTAGAGTTATTCCAGTATATATATTTGGGACTATCATGAATGGGATTGTTTCCCTGGTTTCTTTCTCAATATGTTTGTTGTTGGTATGTAGGAGGGTTAATGATTTTTGTGTGTTAATTTTGTATCCTGCCACTTTGCTGAATGTTTTATCAGTTCTAAGAGTTTTCTGGTAGAGTCTTTTCTGCATAAAATCATATTTTCAGCAAAAGGGTACTTTAACCTCCTCCTTTCCTATTTGTATTTGTTTTTTTCTTTTTTGAGGCAGGGCTTCCCCATAGCCCCAGCCGTCCTGGAACTCCCTTGTAGACAGAAAACTCCCAGAGGGATCTGCCTGCTCCTGCCTCCTAAGTGCTGGGATTAAAGGCATGCACAGCCGTGCCCAGCGCCCCCTCCTATTTGTAGCCCTTTTATTTCCTTCACTTGTCTTATTGCTGTAGCTGAAACTTAAGCACTATATTGAACAGGAATGGAGAGAGTGGCCATCCTTGACTTGTTCCTGATTTTAGTGGGAATGCTTTGAGTTTTTCCTCTGTTTCACAGGCTAAGTAGAAAAAGCAATGTTTGCAAGTATAGGTAGAATGCTTTGATCTGTAAGAATGAGCCTTACTTAGCATTTAAGAAGTAAGATTACAGACAGGACAACAAAAAGAATGTTTTAGCAGAGCGTGATGGTGCACACTGTAAACACAGCACTTGGGAGGTTGAGGCAGAAGGATTGTAAGTCTAGGCCAGCCTGGGCTACATAGCGAGTCACTTACACACACACACACACACACACACACACACACACACACACACACATACACACGCACACACACACACAACATGTTTGAGCCATGAAGGAAGGGATCCTAGTTCCTGCATTGAAGATGGTTGGAGCCACGAGCTACTGTTGTCAGTGTGTCAGTGAGGACAGTCCAGCCTCTGTCCATGCAGCTGTAATCAAGACCAAGATCAATGTCTTGAGTCAAGATTCTTCCCCTCCACTCCTTCCCAAGTGCCAGGTTGACCACACTGCTCCAAGTCATAGGCCGCTTTCTGCAGCTGCCCCAAGATGGACTTCACGGAACACAACCCAACAGAGCCTCTCCTTGGGCCCATGCCTGACCTCTCTCCTCCTGCTCTGGTTCTCTTCTGTCACTTCCAGAATATGAGACATGTCTCCCCAGCCACTACCAAACCGCAAATGTCCAGTCACTCAGCCTGGAGGTAAGAGTAAGAAATAAGGTAATTTCATGTCCCATGATGTAAGGAAAAACATTCGTCCATCCCAGAGGTTGGAGCTGGCAGATAAATTGTTTCCCTGATACCCTCTCCCTCCACCCATCAGTCTATCCCAAGTCTTATTTTGTGCTGTGCAAAAATGGTTTTCCACTACTGCTGTAATAAATAACCACAATTGTGATGGTTTAAAACAAGTGAGCCGATTGTGGTTGGCTTGTGCCTGTGATCCCAGCCTTGGGAGGCTGAGGCAGAAGGATTATCAGGATTTTTTGCTACCCCCAAAGAATGAAACTTTGAAATAAAAAGTCTAATATTAGAAAGACATATTATTTATTTATTTAATTATTTATTTTTATTTTATATGCTTGAGAGTTTTGCCTGCACGCATGTGAGTATACCATGTGCATGTCTGGTACCTGAGGAGACCAGAAGAGGGCATCAGATCCCTGGAACTGGGTGTTGCCTGCCACGTGGGTGCTGGGAACCAAACCTAGCTTCTCTGGAAGAATAGTAAGTGCTCTTAACGACTGGGCCATCTCTCTAACCCCAAGACATATTTCTAACTTGTGCAAGCTGTAAATTGAGAGTCATACCAGCCATTCACGAGGAAGAACAGAACATGCAGATCTGTGTTGTGAAAGGTTAATGATGGCTATGGGATGGCTTGCCCCCAGTCTTTGCATGGGGTCCTGTGCAGAGCCAAGACCATGAGGGCTGGGTGGGGCAGAGCTGTTGTGTTTCACAGTTCTAGGGTCCTGGGCCTTGATGGAGCCTTGGCCTTTTGTTCTCTTCAACAGTCTGTGAAATGCCATCATCCTAGCTGGTTCTGCTCTAGAGATGGTGTGCAGCTCGGTTTTTGTCAACTTGACCCAAAGTGGTAGAGTCATCTGGGAAGAGGGAACTTTAATTTCAGAATTTCCTCCATCAGACTAGCCCGTGGGGGCATTTTCTTAATTACTAATTGATGTAAGCGGACTCAGCCCACTATAGGCAATGACATCCCTGGGCAGGTGGGCCTGGGCTGCATAAGAAAAGTAGCTAAGGAAAGCAGGGGGAAGAAGCCAGGAAGGAGCATGCCTCTATAGTCTCTGCTTATGCTTCTGCCTCCAGGTTCCCACCTTGGCTTCCCTTGATGATGGACTGTGCTGTAAGCCAAATAAAACCTTCCCCCCAAGTTGGTTTTGGTCAGTGATTTATCACAGCAGTAGAGTGCAAACTAGACTAGATGGAGCTGAGATGCTTGTCTCTGTGTCCCTGTGGCAGGGCTGCTCCTCGCTGTTGAGGCAGAAGGAAGAGCTGTGTGAATCACGTTTGATTTTGGAGAGGATGATCCTTGCCTGCCTTCTTTCCAACCCACCACGTTTCTGATTTTCTCCTGCATTCCGTGCATTTCTTTTGAGCGGCCATACATGGGAACTGGCTATTTTTAGTGTTCAGTGTTTTTCTGATATCCAGTCATGATGTGATCTTGGGAAAGTCATTCCATGTTTCACTATACATCTGTGAAAGGCAGGGGAAAACAGGACTCATGCCACAAGGTGTGTGAGGGACAAAGTCATCTGATCAGGAATGACATGAGTAGCCAGTCTCTTAGGAAACTGATGCTTATGTTCATGGATTTCCTCAGGGCTGCTGTGTTGGTGTGCAGGCTCTTGGGCTTCCAGGAAGCTCCCTCAACATCCCATTGCTTCATAGGCAACAGTAAGCGCTCCACATCCCTATGCTAGAGCTATATGACCAGAGGTCAACTGAATTCTTGTGACTGACAAGTCCTCTGTGTACTTTACCTGCACAGCCTTGAAACAGGATGGCTTCACTTTTTGCATTTGGTTTTTGAGGAGGATGTTGGTTCCTGTCCTCCCTACCCCCACCCCTTTACACTTCCTTGAAGGTCTTTCCTCATGCCTGCCCTTCCTCCCCCAGAGAAGGGAGCCCTACTCTATCAGGACTTCCAAATGTGGTGAGTGTGTTGCAGGGCTGAACTCCCCATTGGGAAGTTGAGTAAACTTGGAATAAACTGTTCAACACAAAAACCAAATTGATACAGGGCATGGTGGGAAAGTCCCAGCACTTGGGAGGCAGAGGTAGGCAGATCTGTGTGAATTCAAAGCCAGACTGGTCTACAAAGTAAGCTCTAGGCAAGCCAAGGGTAACATAACGAGAGAAAAAAGCTGAATTACCTTTACTTTGTTTCCTTCCATGACTTTAATGGTTTAATGGTTTACCTACTACTCATGAGGATGGGACCTGAGGCAAGTCCTGTTCAAGTCTCCCGACCCCTAAATCCCAGCTGGTTTCACTCTGTCACTGGGAGACACATGAAGAATAACTTTTTCCTTTCATTCATTACCTTGCAGTCATATTGCTGGGGACGGAGATGAATGCTGTATACCTATCTGATTAAACTGCCTGTTATTTCAAATCTACTTCATAGAGGCTTCTTCCTCTGATAGGCACCCAGCGATACAACACATTAAAAATTATATCTGTATCACGTACTTCCTCTGTTGTACTTATGTGTGGCGTGTGTGTGTGTGTGTGTGTGTTTGCATACAAACTCAGTTCCTTGTATGACGGATAGATATTCAATAATTATGAAACAATTGTAGTGTTTAAAAAAGCAAAGTTTGATACATATTTTATTTCCCAGTTCTTTTTTTTTTTTTCTTTCCCTATAACCCCAGCTGGCCTGGAACTCACTATGTAGACCAGGCTGGCCTCGCTCTCACAGAAAGCCACCTTCCTCTGCCTCTTGAGTGTTAGGATTAAAGGCACAAGCCACCACACTGGTCTTATTTCCTAGTTTTAAAAAATAGCTGTTATAGAAAACACCAGAAATACAAACTGCATTAAAGTGAAAAAGAAGGTTTGCTACAAATTTTGCTGCTTACCAGTAAATCCCAGCACTGGGGAGGCCGAGGCAGGAGGATCTCAAGTCTGAGGCTAGTCTCAGAGGTGTAGTAAGATCTTGTCTCAAAAAGCAGATCCATCGGAATGATAGACTTCGTTGCTGGGGTCAGTCCTGCAGGCATCACTTACAGGCCTTTTGGTTCTGCTTTTCTGCACAGTCGGGGGAAAAGGACTGTGACTGCCTCAGCCCTGGCTGCTGTCATTAGAACCTTCATTAATCTTTGAGTTCTTTGCCCCCACTTTGCCAAAAGAATAATGCCTCCCCCAGAACTGCACAAAAATCAATGGCAAAGTTAATTGAAACCTGGGTCTCTTAATGTTTTTCTCTTTCTTAAGTGATGGCTTGGTTTCTGAAAATGAGGATGAACTCACAGGATGGCTTTAATTGAGGGTCAGTGAATTGGTGAGAGAAAAAGTGGAGGTAGATCATTTTCCAAGTGACTGAAAGATAGTGTTTACAGGAGGATTTCATTTCCTTTTAAGTTTTACATTGGGGCTTAGGGGATGTCAGCACATGAGAAGAACGACCAGGGCATTTCTACAGCACAGCTCCTCTCTCTATTGTTTCCTTAAAGGGCTGGCAAGGCTTTGAAGGCAGTGGGCTTGGCCCCTTCCTCCCTGGGGGCTAGAAGCTCAGAAGAAAAGAGAGAAGGGGCAGAGGGGGTACTGGCCACTGGAACATGCCCAGTTTCTTATTTTAATAACATGACTAATTCCCTATCCTTTTAGTGACTGAGCTATTTATATGGTAGGTACTTGGGTCTTTAGTTTGGCTTCATAATAGCAATAGGTTTTGTACTGACAGCTGTTTATAATACCAGTGTAAACATGGTTTTGTTGAATTCTCACATCCATGTGCCAAGGCAGATAGAAAAGATATGCTTACCTGTGCTTTCTAGAGGAAGAAAAGGAGGCTCCAGCAGGTTGTAGATTATCCAATGCAGCCCAACCGGAGGTAGAGGTAGGGGTTACCAGACTTCAGGGGTTTAGGGAAAAAAAAGAGGGACTATGGTCCTAGGCTTACCTTGATGGATCTTCTGACTGGATGGAAAAGAAAGGTTCATCTTCAGCTAGTCGAGGCTCACGTGCAGACACTGTGCTGCAGCCTTGCTGAGCGCTAGTCCAGATTTGGGTGCTGTAGTTCCCAACTGGTTCTAACTCTCCCTGGGATCTGCAGCTTCAAAAACTCCAGACAAAGGACCCCAAAGGGCATCTGGTCAAGTTTTGAACGAGAAGAAAACTTATCCTTCATCCCCAAAGCCCTGAAGTCAGGGATTTGATTATGCTTATCATGATCCTGGCCGCCACTGCTCCAAAATGTGATTAGTTCTCTAATTAGTTAATGTCATTACCTGTCATCAAATCCAGACAACACTGGTCTCAGAAAACCTCCCCCGATAAAATAATCCCACATCTTTCCACTGTTGACGTCTTTCCATGGTTGAGCACAGTTTCTGGAATAATCCTGGCAACTGTTGCCTCACGGTCCATGGGTATGAAAAGTTTGGAGAAATATATATTTATTGTACTCCTGTATTAAAGGCAGTTTAAAATGTTGTAGTCCAAAATTTTTCTTCATTCCACATAAACCATAAATAGACTCTTTCAGCAGATTTTGTGCTCTATTTTCTTTTTTGTGTATGTTGGCTGTGTTACTTCAGGCAGAATGTCCAAATTAAGAGCCAGTTTACCCTAGGGAAACACCTTGTTAAGGAATAGCTTTACCTTGTGGAAAGGTTGCCTGTCTCTTATTTCTTAGTTACTGTTAAATACTGGGCAAGCAGTTTCCTTCGCTGTTCTGATTCAGTCTCCCAACAAACTTTCTTTGCGGTGTGGAAGTACTTAAGATTCTTGGGCTACAAGGACAAACCTGGCTAAACCCTGCCCTCCAGGAGCTTCTGTTCCGGTAGGGAAATGAACGCTTGAAAGGATCTGTGTCCTGTGTGAGATGGGCCCTTTTTATTGACCCTTACTTCCCTTTCCCTTGCTTTGTGGAGAATCCTGGGGTGGAAGACCATGACAGGCACCATCCCTGGCTTCCTTGTCCAGACTTTGGCTGTGTTAGGGAGCAAGACAGTAAACTCAAGGTACTGATGCTTGATTCCTTCCGTTCTTCCTGATGGCCAGAGGGTGACACAATTGCTTTTATTTTATGTGTGTGTGTTGGGTTGGGGGGCGGAGCTCAGCCTTCCCAATGGAAAGAGTCAGCTGTCCCCGAGGAAAGGAATCAGTCCTCCCAATGGTGGGAGTTGGTGCTTTCTATGGTGGGAATAACCACTCCAGTGCTGGGGTCAGTCCTTCAATGGTGAGAGTCATTCCACTTTTGGTAGGAGTTGGTCCTCCCAGTGGTGGGAGTCAGTTCTCCTTAATGATGGGAATTAGACTTTTCAGCAGAAAAAGTCAGCCCTCAGTGGTGGGAATCAGTTTTTCCTGGGGAAAGAAGTCAATCATCCTCAATGGAGGGACTCAGAGCTGCCTAGAGTACGAAGCCACAAGCTTAAGGGTGACAACTGCTCACTCTTGTTTTGGCTTTCTTAACCCTGAGTGTACCGCTCTGAACAGATCCTTGGCCTCTCTCTAGTTACCCATTTGAATGGGCTATATGTGTCCCACTGGGATCCTGACTACAACAGTTGGTTAGAAGGAAATGTGTGCTATGCTAAAAAAAGCCAGTCCTTCCATCCCGTAGTTTCTTGGTAATAATGTTTATTGTTACCTGTTCACTTTATTTCTCTTGGCATCAGGCCACACTGCTCTCCAATTGCTTGCTTGCTTTGTTTGTTTGCTTGTTTTCAGAGGCTCACTTTGTAACCTAGGCTGACTTGAACTCACAGACTTCCTGCTTAGCCTCTCCAGTGCAGCGATTATAGGTGTGCCTCCCACATGAGGACCAATTACTCTTTGATAAGTCACATAATTCATCATTGTTATACAGTGTAAGGTAAGGGAGCCTTCACTGCATGCTCTCCCAAGGGGACACCTGTATTCCGTACAGCTTGGTAATCCGCAGCTACACTGTAGCACCTGGGACAATGGCTTCTCTGTCTACAGCCTAGTTCAGCAAGCTCCTGAAAACCCACAGGCTTGCACTGCAGCATCGCTGTGCGCCCAAGACCCCCACGTCTAACACTGTCTCCACTCACGTGCTCTTTACTCATCAAGGACTTACATTTCTCTGTGAGAAAAAAAATGTAGTTCAAGTTCTCCTTCCTGAAGCCTTGGCCGGCTCCATCATTTCAAGGAAGGGGAGCCTTTCTTCAGCTGTGGAAAAGGCACACTTACATATGTGGACAGGCTGCCTGTGTTGACTAGCACCTTTTTGTTTATAAGAGATTTTTACAGAACTATTTTGCGTGCGTGCCCAGTTCACACTGGCCTGAGTCTTCTTTGTAAGCCAAACAAAGTATTTTCTTTGCCTGTATTTAAGCTTATTGCATAGTTTTGGGGAGCAGATCTTGGCTCAAAGGTCTATCGTTCATGACATCTTCTATTTTGAAAATAGTTTTCAAGGACTAAAGTGGTCTGGAGCATGCCCCAGGTTTATGGGTGGTGTATATACTTACCAGTTTCCGTCTAGAAGCCCTCGATGGATGCCATCCGGCCAAGGAACTCTGTTTCTCTGCTCAAGTTTTCCAGGTCACCTCATGACTTCCCCCCTAGAGAATTCAGTGTGTGTGAGGGCCGTACTAGAATTTCCTATACATAGAGCCCTTGAAATGTGAAATTCTCCACTTCTCTTGGTGATAAAAGTGATGTAGAAAGGAAAAAAGGAGTAACAGCTTGACTATGTGATGGTGCTTATTAGTGAGCTCCCTTCAGATACACTGTTGAGAGATTCTGTGCAGATTTGCTCACCATTGTGGAGAGCTTGTCAGCAGAAGTCACTGAGTGGACTCTGTTCACATGTATGGTGCTTTCCTTGTTCATAGATGAAACGAGGATAATATTCCTCACTTAATAACACACTCAAGACTCATTCAGTATAAGTTTAAATTTAACATTCTCAGTTTACAGCAGCCTATTAAAAAACAAAAAACCCACCAGCACACCAGGCAGGCGAAGAAATATCCTCAGGAAACCAGCCTGGAGGAAGAGAGGGGAAGCATGAATGAGCCATTTAGCTGTTCTTGGAAAATGGCATAATTCTCAGAGGAATGAAAGGCCAAGCATTCCCCAGATTTTTGTCAGACACATTTGCCAGTCCACAAAGTGCTGGAACCCCAACCAGAGAACCTGGACTGATTTCAGTTTCAGTAATTCAGGTGTTTGTGGCGTAGAATAAACACCACCCAGAAGGGAATATCGTGAGTTACCAGAACTTGCAGTGTGTTATATAATTTTAGCCACATTTCATCTTTCTTTTCTACCAAGAGGGGTAAGTTAGTCATGAATGACTAACACATAAGCAGAATATTTTACTAGTAAAAAAAGAAATATCAGCTCTACCAATGTTGGGAACTAATCTTCTGAATTAATTAGTTTTTTGAGGGTACGTAGACTTGACTTTAATCTTCTGATGTCTCCATTTCAATAACTCAACAGAGCATTGAGCAGAGCCCCATTGTGTTAGGTATTAGTAGCTGCTGGAACTACTTTCTACTTTGGGCAGCTCATGGTCTAACCAACAAGAGAACTACTCATGAAATGGGGGATACAACAAGATGTTGTCTGGAAAGGAGAAAAGCATGGCACAGGAAATGAAAAAGATTATAAGGCTGTTTCTAAGAAGACTTATGCAACCTGGAACTTAATATAGCCTGGAGGACTTTGATCAGGTTGAGGACAGATATGGTTTGCCAGGAATGAAAAGAACATTGAAAGAAAAACAATTTAAATAATTTTCTGTCAGCTGTTTCTTCTTTAAAAAAAACCTAGAACTTCACATGAAGTTCTAATAACCATCATATGATGAATGAATGCTAGCTGCCGTTTAAGAAGTGATCAAATTGACTCGTAGAGATATTAAGTACTTTGGTCAAGGTCTCATGGAAAGAACCCACTTTCTTTCTAAACTGGAACTCTCTGGGGGACATGGAAGAAGTGTTTGTGTCCCTCACTACAAATGAGAACAGCGGTCACTCAGTTGCCTTTCATTTATTCTTCCTAAACAGTGAGGGAAGAACTGGGTGGGAGATTGCAGGTGCTAACACAGTACTGCATCTGGCTATATTCTTAGCTCTAGAGCCAAAACAGGAAGGGAAAGATTGGGTGTACTGGAGTCTGTGCATTCAAGGCAGTTGAAATTATTTGGATCTCTGTAGGTTGTGTGGCCTCCTTAGTAGCCACAAGCTTTCTAGGGGGTGGGGTCTTGATGCAAGACCCCCCTCTTCCAGTGGAAGTTGGCCTCTTCACAGGCTTCCCTATACCAGGAAGAGGTGACAGATCTCTTGCTAATCTCTCTCTTTCCTGGGCATATAGTCACCCAGCTGGAGACCACACTCAACAACCTCCTTTGAAGGGTGTGAGACTAAGTTACGGCCTATGATATATGAGTACAGATGGTATGTAAAACTGCCTGTCTTCAATGGCATGGCTCTTCCTGGACTTCATTTCTGTCTCCAATGGGCTGGCACCTGATTGTACTGATAGCCCCACTGAGTCAAGCAGTATCCTGTAGGCTTCAGGAGCTACTCCAGAGAAGGTCTGAATCTTTTCATCACCACCTTAAAGGGAACATCCTGCAAGTCTCGAGTGTCCCTCTCAATAGTGCTATATAAAAGAGGAATTAATTTTATCTTATGAGCCATTGGATTTTGAGGTTTGGTTAATACATGACCTTAGGTTTGATCTTCAATAATGCAGATGTTCCAAGACTGAGAACACCAGCAACTGACTTCAAGTTACTATTTTTTCTTCTTCCATTCTTTCCTTCTTTCCACAGGCACAGATTGCAGATGCTGAGCTAGCTCCATATTAGATACCAGAGATCCTGAATAAAAGAAACAGGTCCTTCTGTGCCAACGCTGTGATCAGATGAAGTTGCTGTGAGGAGGTGGTATTTTGGCTGAGCCCTAAGCAAAGAGAAGAAACAAGGCATTCAAGCGGACACATGCCATCCTAAGTCCAGAGGTGTACAAGCAGGGTCCCTGAGCAAGGAGAAGTTCTTACATACAAGGAACTACAGACAAGAATGAAGAAAGCAGAAGAACACTGTGGGAAACAAGTCTTATTTCTTTTCTACACATGACGTTACAGAAGAGTTTGAAGCCAGACATGGATAGGTCACTCAAAGTTTTAAGATAATGTTTACTGTTTTGTGGAAAAAAAGACTATGACAAAGTAAGCTTCTACAGTAGTCATGGCCTTTACGGTGGCATTGTTTAGGAAAGTTATAGAACCTTTAGGAGGCAGTGCCTTGCTGGAGGAAGTACATCACTGGGGGCAGGCTTTGTGTGTGGCCCCACTTCCTGTTTGCTCTCTGCCTCCGGACTGCTAATACAATGTGATGGGACGGGTACCAGACCTTCTTCACCATGATGGCCTGTATCCGCTCTGAAACTGTGAGCCAGAATAAACCTATTTTCCTTAAGTTGCTTTTTTGTTAGGGCATTTTGTCACTACACCAGAAATGAAACTAATACAGGTTGAAAATGATTGTAAAAAAAATCATGGAAGAATTTCTGTAATCACATAAGTAATATTTACATACAGTTTAGTTAAAAATAAGCGGAAGCCAGTTTTCTTAGGGATTAAACTGGAGGAAGGATTTTGTAAGCAACACTCTGTCCCAGTTCCAAATGATCTGAAGTTGCTGGTTGGGAGCACAGCAGTGATGTCAGCTTGTCAACATGACTAGTTTGGGATTGTGGATGAGGCTGATGAAAAGGTTTCCCCAGAGGCACTGTGTGCTGCTGTTTCTGGGGATTGTAAGAGTTGTTGCCATGGGGATTTGAAAGCTTTTGAGGGGCCTGGCCTTTGGAATTTCTATTCCTGGTTTAGAGACAGTAAAGAAGGAAGTGGAACTATGTTAATTTTAAATTAAATACTTAGGTATGTTTCAATACGTACTTAATGACAACATATATTTAAATTAATTATAATTAAACTAAGCACCTTAGTTATAAATTAAACCTTCCCAGATCATTACGGCTACTTATTTTCATAAGCAATTGATGTCCACAGTTAAGAATCACCATTTTTAAAAAATACTAAATTTTTCTTTCAATGTTGGCGAGGGAACTCAGGGTCTCACTCATGTCAAGCAAGGCCTTTATCACCAAGTTATATCTTCAACCCCCAAGTACTAATTTTAAGGAAAGATTTGCCTCTTAAAAAGCAATATCAAGTTTCTTTTGACATGACTCTTCACAAGGAGTCCTATGCAGTTAGTACCAGGGATTTCTTTATGAGGTTGTTAATGCCCTCAGAAATAGGAAATTGATTTTTTTTTTTTGTTTGCCAGAGAAGTGATGTGAGGGTTTGAACTTGTCCAAGTTAAGTATAGAGACTTTTGTTGAGTTAGTTTTCCCCCTCTATCTAAAAAAATTCTATAAGTAAAAGGATCGGTGTGTCAGCGTTTGCACATGAGGAAGTGCTTAGGAGGTCCAGTCTCGCCTTACAGACCTGCTAAGGAGGAAAGCCTTCTGTTCCTCTCCCTAACCCTCCCTCCTTCCGGCTCTTCCCCAACGGCTTCTGGGGGCACTCTGCCTGAGGTGATGCCACATGGTTGACCGACCCCAGAGAAAGGCTAGCATCATCAACTCAGCTGCCTGCTTGCCCTCCACTGAGGACTGGGGACTGGGACACTCTGGCAGGAGGGGGGAGGCGGGGAGCTTGGTAGCACAGAGTCACACATGGCTGAATTCCTATGGCAAGGTTCCCTTGTTTGTGCTTTTTTCCTATGGAAAAAAAAAAAAAGCCAGTGGAAGGGGCTTGGGGAGCGAGATCAAATGTTCAAATGTTCTGGCCATGAGCCAAGGCTTGACTTCTCCGCCAGGAACCCCATGTTCTCAAGTCTTCATTTCTGTGGAAACTGATAGGGAGGGTTAATGAGATTAACATGACCAAACGCTGTGGCTTCTGAGAGCAAACTAACCAGAGAGCAGGGCCCAGAACTGGACCAAGGGCCAGTCCATGCCGGCTGGGAACATTTTTATTGGGCCCTCTTGGAGGGAAGACTGATTATTTTCTCCAGACAGTTCAGAAGTAGCTGTGCTCAAGGCTGGTAGAGGAAGCCGCTTGGGCTTCTTTGAACTTGAACAGTGAAAGGGTGAACGCCTCTCACCATTAACAGTTCTGTGCGACACTTGCCACGGGTGCAGTTCTGCTGTGATATTTTCTGGTCTAGGTCTTCTTAGTCAGAAAAGAAGTTGGGTACTTGACCAAAAAAAATGGTAAAATGACACAGTTATGGACAGAAACCCAACACTGCATGGAACAGACAGACGAAATATATCTTTGGCTGGACATGTCTTGAATAGAAGATTCCAGAGAAAAGAGAAGATGGAAGTGTGTGTGTGTGTTTATGCGTACTTTAAAAATGATATATATGTGGAAGGACAAGAAGGAAGAAGTTTTGGTAAATCTATAAAACCACTGCAATTTATGAGAGTTTAAAAAGCAATTTCTTTTTAAGGGGCAAATTCCTAATTTCCCACATAAAAGTATGGGAATTGAATGGTAAATCCTTCTCCGTCGACAAGACCCCTGAAAAGAGGCATGAAAAAGAGTTACTGTTCCACTTCCATTCAAGTCTCCTGAAAGCCGGAGGACGCAGCGCTGCCCGTGAGCACACAGCCGTGGATTTCAAAGCCAGCCGGATGACTTTTCAGAGATGATCTATTGTGGTGCTTTGTTTTGTCCGGGTCGCCCTCGTTTTGTTCTGCCCGGGCTGTATCACTC
The DNA here is from genome assembly GCF_000622305.1 of Nannospalax galili. Taxonomy (NCBI): domain Eukaryota; kingdom Metazoa; phylum Chordata; class Mammalia; order Rodentia; family Spalacidae; genus Nannospalax; species Nannospalax galili. Next base: position 2,596,497 of record NW_008343973.1, on the reverse strand, counting down.
TTCTGCCACTGCCATTAATCCACCCTGTCTACTTCTCTCCATTCAGGGCACATTTCACCCCCTGCCCCGCACAGAGCCTGGATGGAACAGCTGAAATGCTGCCGAGATCAACCAAGAGGAAAGAGTGAAGGAGGGGCCGTGTGGTGGTGTGGGCTGCAGGGGCTCACCTGGGGGTGAAGGTGCTCAGCAGGCCTCGAGGGGAGCCCGTGTGAGAATGGGAGTCTGGGCAGGTGGCAGAGAAGTGTCCAGTTGAGCAGCCTGTGGGGACCTGGGAGGCTGCCTTGAACTGCCTGTATGGAGAGATCACCTGCATTTTTCAGTCTTGGCTTGTGGTTAGGCAAGTACAGATGTGTAGCTCAAGGACTGGCGGACAGGAATGGCCAAAGATACAGTAATCATAAAAAAAGAAAAAAATTAAGAAGGAGCAACAAATCCCAGGCCTGTGATTTGGTTAATAACTTGAATTACATGCATATCCTCCAACTCCTTGGAACTCTCATCCCATCTGAGTTTTCTTAAATAGGAAGTTGCTTCTTTTATAACTCTGTCTTCTCGACTAGTTACTTTTTAATAGTGTGAAGGGACTGTCCAGCAGTCCCAGATGATTCCAGGGTATGCTGGATTACAGAGTAGTCACAAATATGCCCCTGATACCACTGATTTAATGAAGTCTGTCCTTTGCACTCTAAGGCCAGGGCAGGGTGGTGGGGCCCCTCATCATCACAGCATTCAGGAACTCAAGGCAATGGAAGGTGGTTTTCTACATGTGCATGAACTGGCCTTTAAAGCTCTGACCTGAGAGATGCTTTCCCTTCCAACTGATCCAGTGGCTCTGGCACCTGCCTATGTCTAGGAAGCTCCACTCTGATACCAGAGAAGAGAAGAAGCAGCCACTCTGGTGCTGATCCTGTCCCAGGCTGCTTATCAGGGATAGTTGGGTGTGTGTGGGGGGCTGAATGACGAACAGGGAAATGACACATTTCAAAACTTCAGCTGAATAGTAAGCTTATATAATTAGCTGGATTTTCACTAAAATGTAAATCTAAATCTAACATTTAAGAGTAAAGTTGCAGGGGCTGGGGAGATGACTCAGTAAGCATACTTGCCCTGCAAACACCAGGACCTGAGCTCAAATCCATATAAAAAAAGCTCAAATCCATATAAAAAGCTACCCACGGCAAGCTTCCAGTTCAGTGAGAGAGCCTGTCTGAAGGCAGGCGAGTGAGGTGGTGGGTGACCCAGGACAGCACCAGACATTGTGATCTGGCCTCCCACATGGGCACAAATACCATCATACTTGTATGCACAACATGAGCACATCATAACACGTACACGCACACACACACACATACACATAGACACGTTTACCACACACACATATACCATATATACGTATTCCACACACATGTACACTATACACATACCATATACACATATATACCACCCACCCATACAATGTGCATGTATATACACCATTATCACACACACATAACCAAACACCACACACACATACACCACATACACACATACACACCACTCACCCATACCACACACATAACATCATCCAAACACGTATCCAAACACCATACACACACATATACCACATACACACACACCACACTCCCACATCACACATACGTATATACATACCACCTACCCACACCACATATATATACATACATCATCACTACAAACACATATAACCAAACACCACACACATACACCACACATAAACCATACACACACACCACATAGTATATATATATATATATAATATATACTACATATATATCTATCTACAGTATCTATCTATATAGATAGATCATAACTGCACATATATACCACATATGCATATATCACACACACCACGCACACATACATATCATATACACATTACACATATACACTGCATACACGCATATACTGCCCACCCATTCACACCATACACACACCCCATCATCATACATGCGCATACAGCACACACACACACCACACACATACGCAAAGATTAAAGTTGCACTCACTCTAAGAAAGTAAACTAAGTGAACAAAACACCACAGACCCAAGCATCCACCCTCATTTGAACTCATGCCATTAGGCAAGTAGCTTAATCTTCCAGGTCCCCAGTTTCATCAGAGAAAGCAGATCTGTGGGTCTATATCAGTGGTTCTCAAAACTGGAAAGTTTTCAGAATGGTGGCACATGCATGTTCAGCAGTGCTGCGTGTGTATGGGGGGGTGGGGGTGGGGAGGGTAGGTCAGAGTTGCTGCTGCAGCAGAACTGAGTGGAGGGGCCCCAAATGCTGCATTTCTAACCAGTCCCAGCCCTGCTGATGGTTGACATCCACATGGTGAAGTGATTTCTCCATGCGCTCTAGAGCCCCATCTGACTAGAGAACTCAATCTTTCCTGGAGTGGATGAGGAAGAACAAGCTGGGAGGTTGCCCCGCACTGACAGTAAAGTCCTCTTGTTGAAATTTGAAGAGGGAGAGCTGTCGCCAGCCCCTAACCTTTCCTGGGAGCACACATGCATGCTGCGCTGACTTGTATAGTTTCAAGGCACATCTCAATTACAAGATGTGGTCTAGACAGCTGCCCTTGTGGGGACAGAGCCTGCCACTAAACTCTGAGCAATTACTTAAAATTAGACTTGTCAAATTTGTTTAGGGCGACCAGGCAAGTGCCTACATTGACCTGCTGTCACTCTTCCTGGAGAGATGTTGTAATGATTTTGTGTATCAGTCAAACTATCTCAATACTAATGCCGCCTTCATGCCATGATCACCGTTCTAGTTAGATGTCATTTTTAGAAGCCCTTGGGGAATTTGCATGCCTTAATTATTCTTCAATACCCAAGCCAAGCATTCTTTAATTGGTATAAATTGAACAGTGTCCCAGTGCAAACAAGGAAAGGACACAGTGATCAATGATTCCGGGCATGTCTATTGGAAAGTCATTGCCAGTAGATCAACTAATAAATCCTTCATTCCTTTTCCTTCAGTGGCAGTACTAGCTCCAGAGCTGAAGATACTTCTGCTTAAATCACTGTGGTTGGGAAGCTCGGAGTGGGGTGTGCTCCAGAATCTTAGCATTTGAGAAAAGGTTAAAAAACCCATCAGGAAAATATGGTCCATTCCCATGTCAGAAATTTCATCGGGTCCCCTTAGACTAATTCAACTAGAAACAAAGTATTTATTCCCTTTGGCAATTCTCATATTCTTTCTCTCTCTCTCTCTCCCTCTCCCTCTTTTTCTCTTGCCTTTCCTCTTGTGCTCTCTCTCAACTGGAAACAATATTAAAATGTTGTTAAATTGTCAAGCCCCTTTTCTTTTGTTGTTTTTTTTTTTTTGTGTGTGTGTCCGATAGCGTGTCAGCCATCTAATGACACATCTGAGCTATGGTGACAAAAGAAGCAGGCAATCTCTGATACTTTTAATGATTGGGGAAAAAAATTCCCACTACCAAAACACTATTCTCAAGAAGCCCAGGAAGATTCCTTCCTTCCCATGAACGTGTCACACTCACTTTTCACTCTTACCTCTATCAACATCCTCAACCTGATTATTTACCACTGAGGTGGGAAGAAAAGGAAGCAACTGGTCCACCACACATCCCTGGCCCAGATCTGCCGGGCTATGTTTCCTGGGCTCAGAAAACTCTGCTTGATATTACTCAAGCTGTAGTGGGTATGTGTGATAAGAAACATTTTTAATCTCTCTGGTTTGTGATAAAATGTGCTGGTTTGGGAGAGGACTCTTTCAAATTGATCTGAGTTAGAATTTTAAAGCAGACCAGAGCAGAATTTTAAAATGAGAGAAGTGGAGGTGTAGGAAACTGCTGGCTTGCTTGACAATCTTTGCTCATGGTTCAGACATCAGAGGCTCTTGGGTGCCTTCTTCTATGCTGCCACCCATACACATTCTGCAGGGAGCAGACCACTTATCACCAGTGGTCTAACCGAGGGTTTTGAGGGCTGTGGGGTAAACTTTATGATAAGGCGTTTTTGTCTTTTGGGGTTCTCTTATGGGATGTGGATGGAGGAATGCAGGTGGAATGACATCCAAATCACCTTCCTACACTGCTGTGAGTCTCAAGAATGGGAACACAGTGTTTTGATTTTGGAGTGTTTGTTTCCTTTTGTTTTTTGAATAGGGTCTTATATAGCCCAGGTTGGCCTTGGCCTTGTAATCATCCCACTTCTGGCAGGGATTACACCCGTCTACACACACACACACACACACACACACACACACACACAGAGACACACACACACACACACATACACACACACACACACAATATAGTTCAACGTTGAGACTGAAAAAGCAAGCTTGAAAATGGGTTTCAGAAATGACCAGCCACTCGTCATTTTCGAGGGAACCTTCAGAATCTGCAGAGATGTGGCTTCTATGGGCTTTGAGTTCACTGAGGGAAGAATGAAGAGAGGAGCACAGAGAACTCAAAGATCCCCAAGAGACCAAAGAGCCAAAGCTTCTTCCTGTCACCTGCTGTCATTGAGCAGGTGAGGCAGGCAGTCCCACCACGTGTCTGTGGTCTTTGCTGATGCTCACCCACAGAATGAGCATCTGAATCCCATGTTTGCAACAGCCTTGGATCTGGTGACCAAGCACAGCACACACTGGCTCCCTCTGTCTGGAAAGCCTAAGAATTTGCCTTCAAGGTGGAGCTGAGGTTATGGAGCCAGACTTGGGAGAAGGCATTAGCTCTGAGTCAAGCAAGGCCCCCAATTTGTTTTTTGTTCACTGGGGTTCTAGCCCAGCCCAGTTCAGACAGCACAGCTTGGCTGTAGTTGAAGGAAAAAAGGTAAGACTCAGAAAATGAGCTACAGCCACCACTGATGCCTTGGTCAGCTCCCACTCTTTCTTGAGACACTCAACTGGAGATTCTGGCAGCAGGATTGGCCCTTGTGTCATGTCACTGGGCTCTGAGTTTTCTGGGGATGGGTGGTGTGCTGGATAGTTTTAGTTGTCAACTTGACACACCTGGGTAGAGGGAGCCTCAACTGGGGAATTGCCTCCATTGGACTGGCTTGTAGCCATGTCTGTGGGGTATTTTCTTGACTTTTGAGTCATATGGGAAGGCCCAGCACACTCTGGGCAGTGCTACCCCTGGACAGGTTGTTCTGTACTGAATAAGAAAGCAGGCTGAACATGGGCTAGGAGGGCAAGCGAGAAAGCTGTGTTCCTCCATGGCCTGTGCCTCCAGGTTCCTGCCCTGAGTTCCTTCCTTGGACTCCCTGATGAACTGTGACCCGAGAGATGTAAGCCAAATAAATCATTTCTTTCCCAAGCTGGTATTGTCAGAGTATTTTGTCACAGAGCAATGGAGAAACAAAGTAGAACAGCTGGGTAGGGCTAAGACAGAGACTTGGGGAGCCACCAGATGGGGAGTGTGTCCTGCTGCCTCTGGCCCTGGAAGCTGGCTCCTGTCCCCTCACCAGGAACGCAGGCTCTGTAGTCTGAGCGCCTCTGTGCCTGTTCTTAGCTGTAAGCTTCTTATTGTTATTCGATTCAACTGGCAAAATATTTTGAGCAGATGCCAGGCAGAGTCTACACCATTTGACTGTGGCTCCAAAAGTGAAAGCTTGATGGAAGACTTCCTGGTGTGGCTCTGACTGGTCTTTCCATGCAGGGAGTAGATGCTAGCCACGCAAATGCTCTGAGCTCCACAGTTAGGAATGCCCTTCTGGCCTGCCACAGAAGGGCAGGTCTGTGGAAGTGGTCCTATGAAGTGTGAATAAGATCTTGAGGTTTGGCCTTACTGCACTTTGACCTTTACCTTAGGCATCTTTTCTAATGCTCAACCCTGCCTTATGTGAACAGAGTTCTTTATGCATTCTCTCTCTCTCTCTCTCTCTCTCTCACACACACACATACACACAGAGAGAGAGAGAAATATATGCTTTTGTGTGCTATTGATTTTTAATGTAGGGTTCCCCAGTCCTTATCAATAAGAATAACTTGGGCCTTTGCCAAGCTCTCAGCACTATCAAAGATGTCATTTTGGAGTCACAGCCATAGGGTGCAGAACCCTGGCTTTCTGCTGAGTCAGCAGGTCTAGCATGGGCACCCAGAACCAATTCTCTCAACTCTTTCTTTCTCTCTTTCTCAAAAAACTTATTTATTTTTATAACCCATTATGTCTAATTTATGCTGCCCTTATACATGTGAGTGTGGAGCCATCCGCTGGAGTGTGGCCCATCTACCAGGGGCCATACCCTTAAAGAGACTGACTCTTCCTCTTCCAGAAGACATTGAGTGTCAGTGCACCTCAGCTGGGGTTGGAGTTTGTGAGTTCCTCTCACCTCCGTGCTGGAATGTTGACTGGTTCTGATTTCCAGTTCTGATTTCAGGGATGTTTGGGGCACAGTGTTTGGTGCAGAATTCTTGACTTCGTAGACTACCCAGGAAGCTTTCTTCAAAGTTCTCCTGTCTAGGCTGCACTTGGGGATGGGGCAGCTACAAGACTATTGACTGCACCCTGGTGACTTCGGTGTGCAGGATCAGGCTCTGGATGCTTTCCAGCAAACTTTTGTAGCCCAAGGAGGATGTGCCAAGCTAGTGATACTCTACCGTGGCTGCATGTTAGCTTTAAAACTCCTTAATGAGGTTGGAGAGGTGGCTCAGGAGTTAAGAATGCATTCTGCTCTTACAGAGAGCCTGAGTTTGGTTCCCAGCATCTACATCAGGTGTCTCACAACCACCTGTAACTTTAGCTCCAGAAGTTCTGATGCCTCTGGCCTTGGAGGGCACCTGCACTTGCACACATACCCCCACACATACACACACACACACACACACAGACATAGACACACACAAAGACACAGATATACACAGACAGACTCACAGACACAGACACAGACACACACACAGACACACACACACACACACACACACACACACACTAGCAGCAGCAAAAATAGTAAAATCTTAAAACTCCTTCACACCCAGGTCACATTTGACATAGATTGCTGTGGTTTGGTAAGTTTTCCCCTGAGGCCCACTGGTTAAAACCTGGTCCCCAGTGTGGCACTATTAGGAGATGGTACAGTTTCATGAGAGGGCTTCTGGTCTCAGGGCCATGCCCTTGAAGGGGATTTGGGTTCACAATCCCTTCCTGCCTTTCTTCATACTCCCCAGGAGCTGAATGATTTTCCCCTTTGCTAAGCCACTTGTCCCTCCTTTGCCTGGTCCTTGGCTCCACCCGTGGCTCTGCTGTGCTGAGCTGCAAGTCCCAAAGCAATAATTGAAAACTTCTAAACTGTAAGCTCCCCAAAACCTTTCCATTTTTAGGCTGATCACCCCAGTATTTTGTTACAGTAACGCAGAGTTAACTAAATGCACAGATGAAGTTGGAATTTCTGGGACAGGGAGGCTGGCATTGGAAAATGTAAAAAGCAATAGCATTGTAGGTGAATCCATTGTGCAGCAGAGTCTGGGAGACAGGCTGCTGTGACTTAGACATGGTTTGTGTGGGTCTTCCCAGGATTCTTGTGGCTGGTTTGGTTCTCACTGTGGTGATGTTGAGAGATGGTGGAAACTTTAAGGGGGTGGCCTCGTGGTTGGCATTTAGTCACTGCAGTTCTGCCCTCAGAAAGAATTAGGATAGTTTTGGTGGGATAGTTTTATCTTACAAAGTGGTCATTATAAAACTGCAAATCTGACCCCTCCCTACCCCCTGGCTTGGTGTTGGCATGCCCTTCTCTATTCCCTGCATTGGTTTCTACTCTGTGCCATCCTCTATGATGTGGCAGAGCTGGGGACCCTGACCAAAACTGGACCCGTGCTGTTTGGACTTTCATCCTCCCAAACTTTGAACTCAAGAAGATTCCTTCTTTTCCCTTTTTCTTTTCTTTCCCTTTTTTAAAAAAGTATTTTTTATTGTTTAGTTAATATGCAAAATATTAGTTTTCATTGTGATACTGATCTAAGAGGAGGATGGAGGATGGTTCTTAGTGCCAAGGAGTACCCTCAGAACAACTGTTCCTTCACCATGGGGACCATGGATGATGCATGAGCCACACACAATTCTGAGAGTCCCAAACTCCAAATACAGAATTAGATATGAAAGAATATTTATTACAAATGAGATGAGATTTGACATCTTAGAATCCAGAGCTCTTATTTCTGAGCTCTTAAGAGACTGCTGACCAAACATGCCTATACCCAGATGCATCTTGCTAATGTCTGTCTGTCTCAAGTCCTGGTATCTGGCAGCACTGTGAGACCTGTGAGCCAGGGGCTCTGACATGCCACTTCCATTTCATTAGTGCCCAGACCCTCCCCAGCTACTGTCCGTCACTTTGTGACCTTCTGTTTCTGAGTTTTATTCTTTTCAGTATATCTAATATAATTGGAATCACTTAGTATTTGTCTACTTTTTTTTGACTGGCTTATTCACGTAGTGTAATACTCTCAAGTTTCATTCAGGTTGTAGCATGTGCTGGAATCTTCTTCCCTTTAAAGCCCATGTAACGTTCCCTTGCAGATATCTGCCACTCTGTATCTATTCATTTGTCTTTGAATTGACATTGGGTTGCTTCCCTCTTTGACTCTTAAAAGTAATACTGCTGTGAACATGGGGTGAAACCAAATGTCTCTTTAGGATCCTGCCTCCAGGACATCTACCCAGAAGTGAGATTCCCAGGTCTTAGGGTAACCCTATTTTTAATTTTTTGAGGAAACTCCATAGTATTTTCCAGAACTGTTGCACTATTTCGGAGTCCTACTAATGGTACAGCCATGGTGAGCACATCCAGGAAAAAGATGGGTTCTGGAATGGTGGGATGAGCTAAACTGTATTGCTGTGAAGACCAACTGTCCATGTCAAAATAATTATTCAATATAATATGCATGCTGTAATAAACTCGGATAATAAAGTTGCATTAGCCATAGAGTCAGCGCTCCATCTCCATGATTCTAAATCAGTGGACTTACCCACAGCATGTTGCCTCCTGTGTGATGCCTGTGTCCACACTGAACATGTACAGACATTTTATTTTTCCTTAAAATGATATGGTATAGAAACTCTTTATATAGTATTTGATATTATATGCAATCTGGACATGAGTTATAATAATATATGGGAGAATGTATGTAGATTCTATGCAAAGTTGTTGTTACTTTATAGGAGGGACTTGCACATCTTTAGGTTTTGACATCTGTGGGATTTTGGAGTCAAGTCCTGTGGATACCATGGAGCGACTGTATATAATAAAATTCATATGATAAAAATTTCATGTTACCTAAACGATGAAGAATACAAGTATACAAGTTCTCATTGCTGCTGAAAGCCATAATCTATGGGGCTCAGAAAGAAAACGAGAGCACCTGGGTTTGAACAAAGGCCTCCATGCATGCGCAGCTCACCCTGCACCTGCCCTGTAGCATTCAGCTGGCTTCTTCCTTCCAGAGGTGAAGGGGGCTCTGAATGACCTGCTACCTCGGGTAGTTCCCATTCACGTATTCTCTGACTAGCCCAACTTGGAACTGAGGATAAACCTGAGCACAGTGAAGCTTGGCTAATCACTGGACAGTGAGCCCAACTCAGAAGCCGATGATATGGCCCAAAATGGAGGCCAGTGAGTCAGTCTCAGTCTCTCTCTCTCTCTCTCTCTCTCTCTCTCTTTCTCCCTCTCTCTCTCTCTTCCCCCTCTCTGACAGCTGGGCCTCTAGACTGCAGGTGCTGGGCTGCTTTCCTGTCATACAGTGGCAAGTTTGGTTGGAAAGGTGAGCACTGGGGAGCTGCTGGTAGCAATCATAAACAGGGTTGACTAGGCAGTGAAATATTTCTTCTCTCTGTCTCTCTTTCACTGTCTCTTTAATTCCTTGTCATCCTAGGCTGAGTCTGTCTACACATGAGAGGAATCAACAATTAGATGAAAGTAACCTGTTAGCACTTACAGATGCCCTCAACCTGCAGCCAGCAGGAGGCGGGGATTAGATCTGCATTTGTGCTCCATATAATTGTGATTTTTTCCCCCTAATAAAACAGAAAACTCTATGATACAAAAAAGGACAATCCTCCTACAACCCACAAAACCCAGCCTATATTATGGTCTTTTATTAGTTTTTGGTGAATGAAATGTTTTCTTACATGGCTGAAAATCAGAGACAAACTGCTTTGATGTTGTTTAAAAATAGATTTTTGTGAGAAGAATGTTTAGTCTTTGTGTATATGTGTGTTTACATGTATGTGGGGAACATGTGTGTGCTCATGTAGAGACCTGAGGTTGATGTCAGATGTCTTCATCAATTTCTGTCCACCTTATATACTGAGGCAGGGTCTCTCCTGAATCAGGAGGGCAGTGTTTCTTTCAGTTTGGCTGGCAAGCTTGCTCTGGGGAGTCCCTGTGTCCAAGTTATCACTTCTCTTTGGTTTTATGTGTGTTCTGGGGATCCAAACTCAGATCCTCACACTTGTGATCCATCTCTCTAGCACCTCTCCCCTTCCACCTTCCCCTTCTTTCTTCCCTTCCTTTGCTCACTGTGCAGTCCAGGCTGGGTTCAGATTCTGTCCTCTGGAGGAATGTTGGGTTATAGGCATGTACTACCACACTTGAGTGCTTGAGTGTTTTTTTTTTTTTTTTTTTTTTTTTAACACCCTGAATCTATTAAAAGCAAGTGAAGAGTTGTGGGAAAATTCAAGTAACCCACACCCAAAGCTGTTTCCTTTACATATTCAGATAATGGGACAAAGTCACAGCTGCAGGCAGCTTATACAGTTGGTGACTAGTCTAGCTTCTTTTCTGTTGCTGTGATAAAATACTCTGACCAAAGGTGGCTTGGGGAGGAAGGGGTTTAATTGGCTTACATTTCCAGATCAAAGCCTGTTCTTGAGGTAGGAACCTGGAGGCAGGAACCATGAAGGAATGTTGCTTGCTGACTTACTTTCTGTCTCATGTTTACCTAACCTTCTAATACAGTCCTGGACCACCTCTCCAGGAAATGGTGCCCACCTACAATGTGCTGGGCCCTCCTATATCAATTAACAATCAAGACAGTCTTTCACAGGCTGTCCACAGACACACCTGACAGAGACAATTATACAAATAAGTCTCTCTTTTCAGGTGATTCCAGACTATGTCAGTTTGACAGTTAATGCTAACTAGAACAGTGACCAAAACTTCTGATAGGGTTGGTGGGTGAGTTTTTGGCCGTATCCTTAAGCTGAGTCAAGGATCAGAAAGGAGAAGCATTGGGCTTTGAGATGAAAGAGTGGCTAAGCGTTCTGTCCAAAGCAGACAATTGTTTTTCTTAGATACACACACTATTCAGTAATTTGGAATTTAAATGCATGACATAATGACTTTCCACTCACGCCAGCAAACAAACTTCTCAGAGACAGGCCCAGGACTATAAACTACCTTCCTGTCCTTGACTCACTACTTGGAGAGATCATCTGCATGACATGGAACACATGCCTACATGACACGGAACACATGATGGCTTTGTACTTCAGGTTTTTATTTCTACTAAATTCTGTGGCATATGATCTTGAACAAACATTTGTTGTTAATATTTGATAAAGTCTGACTCAATCAAGTAAACAAAGCATTAGAAAAAATAATTTCATTCCTTTGCTAAACTCAATCCATTAAGACTAACTCTGGTAGGACTGAGGACAAAGCAGATACAAAACAGGGAGACCCATTGCACATTTGCATTTTAAAATTAATTCCTGCCCTGATTATTCATCAGTAGAAGCATAAATTAAACAAATACAACTTGGAGTAAGCTTTTAGACACCCACAGGATTCCCCCCTTGAGAGTCAATTGTCATTGCAGCCCCTGAGACTCTTGCCTTTTGCTGTCTTTCCCTGAGTGAAGACCAGGAGGAGCTGGAGCCGTGAAGAAATGAATCAGACTCAAGGGAAAGGGACGCTTACAGGTGGGTGTTTGCTTTTCACCTGTGCTATGGTTTGAATCTCAAATGTCTCCCACAGGCTGTTTGGAATGCTGTTTCTCCAGCTGGTGGGTGATTTTTGGAGACTGTGGAACTTTTAGGCAGTGGAGTCTGGCTGGCAGAAGTCACTAGCACGAGGCCTTGGAAGGTTAAGCCTCACCCTTGATTCCAGTGCCCTCTCTGTTTCCTTGTCCTTCGCTCTGTGAATAGCCAGCCCCAGATACACGTTCCCATGGCTGTGGACAGAGCCATGCCATGCTTTCCCCCCTGGGATGGACCTCTGCAACTGTGAACCAAGACAAAATTTTCTTTTTCTTTCCTTATTTTATATTTTTTTAGACAGGGTCTCCCGTAGCCCCAGCTGGCTACGTAGACCAGGCTGGCCTCAATCTCACAGAGCTCCACTTGTCTCTGCCTCCCAAGCGCTGGGATTAAAAGCCTGTGCCACCGTGCCCGGAGTGACAAATCTTTCTTTTGTTAGGTTGTTTCTGACATTTTGGTCACAGTGATGCAAAAGCAACTAATACAACGTTGTGAGATGGTAAACCATCTGTGTGGGAACTCAAGGGTTTCCTGGGAAATCTTACTAAAGCTGCTCCTCCACTGACATTGAGTGTACCTCTATGACCCCAAAATGGAACCCCAAAGTGGAAAATGTAGTTCAGAATGGTGTTATTTATCCAGTTTCCTATAAATACAATTGATTGAATTGTGTATTTGCTCCACCCACTTTGCCTCTGTTCAGGATGTTATGAAAGCATGACAGAACTGGTAGCTTAACAGCAATTTATTTCTCAGTTTTGTGGGCTGAGACAGCAAGATCAAGGTCCCATTTGACTCAAGTTCCTGGTGAGAGTTGTCTTCCTGGTTTGCTGATGAATGCCTTCCCTTTGTCCTCATGTGGTAGAAAGACCTGATCACTTCCTAAGGACTCCACCAGAAATTGTCCCATTGGCAGTTAGGGCTTTACCATATGAATTTCAAGGAGACACATATTCAGTCATCGGCACCCACCCTCATTCTGTGTCCACGGAGCTGCAGGAGGCATTTAGCACAGCTGGAATCATTTCTTTGTCACGTAATCAAGCATACATTGTTGGCGATCTCTATCAAAAGCTTAGGAAACAACACAATGATGCTGAATAACAAACAACCCCAAATCTCAGGGACTTCAATCAAGCATCATCTGTGCTCATGTTTCCTGGGCTGCAGGTCAGCTGGGGCCTGGCTGGTGGAGGTTGGGCTCAGCCAGGCAGTTCTCCTCCCATGATGCTTTGCAGTACATCCCCTCAGTGTGGACAACTCTTCTTCCCACTGCAGGTTAAGTCCAGATCTGGTCTATTTCACCTGTTTTTCATCCTGCAAGGATCAGGAGAGCACCTTGAGCTTGTAATGTGGTGTGCATGGTGTATGCTTATGTATGTGTTCATGTATGTGTGGGTACATATATACATGCGTACATGTGTGTGAAACCCAGTTGACACTGGATAGCTTCTTTGCTCACTCCCCACTTTAGTTTTTGAGACAGGGACTCTCACTGAACCTGGAGCTCACCAATTGTCTGAATTAGCTGGTCAGCAAGCCCCACAGCTCCTCCTATTTCTGCCTCACTAGCATTGGGGTTACAGGTACGCACCCCCACATCTACCTTTTTATGTGGTGGTAGTGATCTGAATTCAGGTCCTTATGCTTGGGTCCTCATGCATCACTCTCAGCTCCTGGCTAATGATTTTTTCAATTACAAGTAGAAACTTGTAGAGGTGTAAGGGTCAGTCTCCTAAGCCTAGGCTCCATGTTGGCATTAGGTCATACCTGGGTGCTGCCTTTCACTGGCCAAAGGAAGACTCATATTGAAGGCTAACTGCAGTGGAACAAAAATCAAACTCTTCCCGTGGAGGCCTGTGCTTATGTGTCAAGGCAGGAGCTGTGAATATTTGCTGAAAATAATTCAATCTACCATGTCCATCAATATTTGAAGGAAATCTCTTATTTTTCAAATTTAGATATTTGTACATGAATTATTTAGTTTGCTCTTCCTTCCTTCCTTCCTTCCTCCCTCCCTCCCTTCCTTCCTTTCTTCCTTTCTTTTTCTTTTTTTCTCCTGAGTTTATTAATTATCAGTATGTAAGATTAGCCAGAAAGAGCTTTTCACAGTAAGATAGCTATATGGAATTTTTAGAAGTACTTGACTCTGGATGAACCTCCTGCAGAATAGCCTGAGGGGTCTAGCCGAGTCTTCACCCTGCTGTTTGAGGAAGGGTTTCATGGGATGTGTGTCTGCAGGTCTTATTTGGTTTCAAGGCCATGCGCTGAGCCACCTGATACAGACCAGACGTGCAGGAATCCTGCCTTCCCAGATGTGTGCATGACTCGAGTGCTCTGATTACAGCACCACCTCTCCCCTGTCACCAACTGGCAACTCGAAGCAAAGGATGTTTTTCTGATCATTTTGCACTCATTAAATGCAGCTGTCACAACAGTAGATGCTAGGATGCATGCAAAGCTTTTCTACCATGTCAAAATAAAGCTGAGGTGCCTTTAAAAAAAGACCCAGAATCTTTGAAGCTTGTTCTCCAGGAGTATTGAAGGTATAGCGTTTTGTTGGCAATGGGAAGTGTTCCACTGTGTAGATTAAATCTCAGCCCAAGCTAATGAAGCATCGTCCATCAAAGATATGTAGCAGAAAGCATTGGGTCAGACAGCTGGGGTTCAGTTATGAGATTCCTGGGTCCTGAAGACAGGTAGGTGCTCATTGGATTGCCTGGGCCCTACCAACACAATAAGGAAGTTACATGATTCTCAAAGAAATGTTACACAAGTCAAATAAATGGACATTTATTACATATCCCATTATGCAATTAAAGGAAAGAAGAAAATTTTGGAGCCCCCAACCAGATCCACTAAGAAGGTTGTCAGTTGGGAAGAGGGGCATCCCATGATTTTGATGTGGTTTTCATAGTCCTTACACCTACCCACAGCCCTGCACAGGAGCCAGAGATAATGCTCCATGGCAGTGCTGAGTCTGCTGACAGAGCCCTTCTAAACCTTCCTGAGGCTAATGCTAAGCCACTATTTTCTGGACCAACCCAAAAGTTGGCTCTGGCTGCTCCATTTCTGGAAAGCCTTCCATCACACCCCTAGCCTGGGTGACTGGACCGTCTTCTGTGTTTCCTGCCTCTTCTTTGCCCACACTGTTTCCGGAACCTCTGGCTCATGCATTCATGTGAAGCTTGGATTTGAGAGTATGGTTTGTCAGGCCAGCATCATGTGTGACCCATAAAACTGCTGATGAAGGACAGAGAGGAGAAGGAAGGGAAGGAGGAAGAAGAGCAGTAGTACCAGGTGATTGCCAGGGACAGAGAGATACATCTTCCAGCTCCATGCTGCTGTACACAGCAGGTGGCACAGACATGGCATTCTTGTCTTAATGTTCCCCTCTTACTGTGGGTGGCATAGCAGAGGACCCTGGGCACCTGGGAAGCAGTTGCTAATTAAATAATAGAAACATTCATCTCTTGGATGGGCACAGTCAGGAAACCCTCCCATCTTGCTAGCTGCAACAAAGCTATTGCCTGTCTCATAGCCCTAAATTCTGCTTTTGGTGGAGCTCAGCAGGGAGCCAGGAGAGTCCAGCACCCTGACAGTGAGAGCCAAGTGGCTTGTCAACCTAGACTTCATAAGGTGAGACACACATTTCAGTTGACCAAAGCCAGCTGCCTGTGCAAGCTTTGCTTCCATTTCACTCTGCCTTCTTGTGACAGGGAATGATGCTACTCCAAGGGAAATGTGTAAGAACCTTAGATGTGGCTTCTACCATGATGCCATGGTGGTGAGAAAATTCTACAGACTAGAAAGAAGCAGTGAATTGGAAGGAATTCTGGATGAGAACTTGGATCCTCTAGTGGTTGGTCTTGTTGCTTTCCAAGTGTGTACTGGGTGCTGAGATGAGATGAAAGGGGCGGGGTCCACGTAGGTAAGGGCGTGTTGAGCTTAGGGTGTTTTGGGGTGCGGATGAGCCACCAGAAGTGTCCTTTATTCTCTCAGTATCTGCTACCCCTGGAAAGTGAGAAACCTATCTGCTGGTTTCTTTGTTTTTACATAAGCGTATTTTGGCTGAATTCTCTTACTACAAGTTGCGGATCTCTTATCCAAAATTCTTGGGAGCAAAGTGTTGCAAATTTTTTAAATTTCTGGAATATTTGCATGTATATATGAGATATCTTGGGGATATAACCCAAGTCTGAAAAATCACAAAATTTGTATTTCATGCACACCTTTAACGACATAGGCTGAAGGTCACTTTGGGTGATATTTTTAAGTCAAAATTTACGTTTTGACTTATCAAGAGAGGTCAGGGATATAATTTTCCACTTGTAACATCATGTCAACACTCTAAACACTTTGAATTTTGGAGCATTTCTGGTTTCATATTTTTGGAGTAGGGGTATTTGACCTAAAACTTGAATTTATTAAATCTACCAATCATATGTAGATAAAAGTTTGTCTGTCAAATTTTTATCTGCAAGTCAAGAATCATTAATTGGGAATCAGCGATGTACAAGATACATCTGCCAGGGAAGATATAGTCCCCCACTCCTTTTCCCTTTCTGTCCTCCAGGGTCCTCTGTTGTACATTCTACATCCATGTGATCAACATTGTTTAGCTTCTGTGAATGAATGAGACCATGTAGTACCCCCTTTCTATTCATTAGTTACTCTACTTAATATATGGTCCTCCAGACTTGTTACAAGTGACAAGATTCTATCCTCTTTTATGTCTAAATCATAGTTCATTGTGTATATGTACCACATTTTCATTGTCCATCTATCCGCTGATGGACAACTTGGTGGATTCCGTATCTTGGCCACTGTGAATAGCATTAGAAAACACATTGGTGTGTATGTTAGATAGAATGGTGTTAATCCTTCACTTATATATTCAGCAGTGGGATATCTATATATACGACAGTTCTATTTTCTTTTTTAGGACCCTCTATACGATTCTAATATTCATCGACATTTTTACTGGCATTTGGGGTAAGACTAGGGGACTCTCCTTTCTCTCTTTCTCACTAGCATTTGTCAATTTTTGACATAATTTAAATTATAATTGATGATTATTTGTTTGCCTTCTCTAGAAAGACAGGGCCTGTGTCTATTTCTTTGATGCTTAACACAGTGCCTGGCATGTAATGGAAGCAAAATAACCTGTTTTATGACAATGACAAACTTTAAGATTCATTCTTTGTTCTCAAAACTTGAGGATTCAGGTACACAGATATGTTACAAGAGAAGGCATTGTGAGATGCTTCCCTTACAGATCTATGCAGCTTAACTCTCAGACAGACAGGTGGTCACATGCAGGTGCAGGCTGGTTCCCTGGCGTTCCTGAAGAAGAGGAAATGCAGAAAAGCAGCAGACTGTGACAGAAGCAGGACCAGCATTCATAGCTTCATGAACCATGTTCTCTCTACTCAGAGTGGGTTTGCTAATATGTGCGGCCTGAAGCTCCAGCCTGACCTGCAGGATGTGTGAGAATGATTGAAGGACCAGCTCATTGGTAGTGAGTCATGCTGGCTGTATCCCTGTTCATCTCTCCCTGTGTTATTGTCTCTATTTCTCCAGTGTCAAGCTGACTGCTGTGTCCCCCCAGGATGACAATCCATGTGCCATCCCAAAGAACACCACAGTTCTTTACTTCAATTATGTTGTTCATGTCTCTCTTAAAAGTACAATCTCTGCACCTTTTATGTTAATATAAAGGATTCACAGTTCAGTATAATTAAGGATCATTCAGGGGCCCTTGGGTGGGCCAAGCCATGGCTGGCTCTCAAAGAGGTACAAGTGTTTGCCTGAAAGGGGACTCTGAAGACTGCAGCTCAATTAAAGTCACTGGCCAACCCTGAGAATCAGGGTAGGTGACAGCCTTGAGTGCTGAGGACCACCCTACGCTTAAGAGACTTTAGAATTTATCTTTTCATTAACGCATGCTTTGGAAAGTGCAGTGTCCCTAATTCCCTTCTTTGAAAGATGGAAACTTTAATGTGCAGTTAATTAAATGTTATGTTGATTCACAAGCCCTGAGCTCTCTGAGGCCTTGGGGAGGTGGAGGCAGGTTTAGAAATCAAATAATAGGAGGGTTGGCTGGCCCCATCTGACCAAGGAGCAGCCATTACTGTTTGCTGCAGATGCCTGGAGGCCTTTGAGTTGTCCCAGCTGCCAGGACTGAGTTTGGGGTCTTGGAGTCCTATAGGCCAGCTCTGTTTACAAGAGACGACAGCAGATCTCAGGCAACAGGTCTGGGCCTTTCGAAAGAAGAAGGTAGCCCAGGCCTCCATTTCTCTCCTGACTGCATGCCCATCAGATGATCTCTCTCTCTCTCTCTCTCTCTCTCTCTCTCTCTCTCTCTCTCTTCCTTTTCCTGATGCTTCAGCTGTCTTTGTGCTGAGTGTGGAGCTGTGTCATTCTGGAGTTCTTTTCACAACAAAGTAAAGCCCCCAGCTGCAGGGCTGGCTGCAGCCCACAGACCTGACGGCTTTTCATGTGCCCTCACCAACTGGGAGAACGGGAAGTCTGATGGCAGCCCCGCTGGAGGGGATATGGACATCAACACTGGGGTGGCATTGGGTGCAGGGGCTTGACAGAGCTGCTAACGTTCGTTCTTAAGATAGGTCTAATGGGAAGACATTGTGTTTCCCTCCTTTGCTCCCAAGTCTTTCAAGAAAAATTTAACTGACACAATAATGGTTTGTACTGATGGGGTAGCCTGACAATTTGATACAGCATACAATGATCAAATCAACATAATTAGCATTTCCATCTGTGTAAACAATACCCATTTCTTTGTCTTGAGAATCTCTGAACCCCTCTCTTCTAGTGCCTAATCCACTATAAACTGATGTGAATGATAGTCACCCTCCTGTGCTGTGTAACACTGGGGACCAAGGCCTCCCATCTAACTGGGTTTTAGAAATGAAGGAATGTATTCAGGAAAAGGAGTAGCTCGATTTTGCAAGAGAAAGTATGGTTTGCTCCAAATAACTAGCGCCTGCTAAGAGTGACAAACTTATCATCCATTTGGCCCTGACTAAAGGCACAACTTCTGCAGCTACCAAATGACAACTTGTGGGGTTATCTGCCACCAGAGCCCGCCTCCCTCAGTCCCATGAGTGGCACCCACACCTGGTGCAAATGTGCTTGCTTGTCATTTTGGCACCAGAGACCCTTTCTTGTGATGCTTCTGTGTGGTCATCTTGGTTAATATGCCCCAAAGAGCTGGCAGTGATTTGAGGGCTGATTTCCCTAGAAGCTCCTCTGTCTTCTTATTATGAATAAAAAATTTAAACCTAAGCTGATAAACATATTTTTTCACACTGAATTCATCAGGAATACATTAACATTTTCTAAAAGGTAAAGACAGAAAAAATAAGAGAATTGAAAGGAGGACACCAGGACGTATTTGTCCATTAGGATCCTTGTTTCTCTCAGCTCCTGTTCCTGAGCCAGGATGTCACCCCCGTAACTAACACACAGGGAAGGAGCTCATGGACCCATGTTCACTCCTGATGAGCAGAATGGGAGCGCGTTCCCGTGTGGTGCGCGCAGCCCCACTCATCCTGGGGAAGAGACGTGGAGTGAGAGCGCACAGCATGCTTTGCATAGGTTCTGTGAAAGGATCCAGGCGAAGCAGGCTTCGCAACATTAGTTATGATCGTATATGGAAAAAGCAGTTACTTTCTGGGTTGACATATGGCTGAGTTGGTTTGATGCCCAGGAATCTTTATGTCCCTCCCCCCGAGAAGGGTGAGCCCTGGCTCCATCCTTCACCCATGACATCCGGGGGACAGACCGCACAGAAGCACCGGTGAAGAAAATTATATCCACCTGTGCCAAGACCTAAGCTGCTATGGGCCCTGGTGGTTGGCAAGTGCCGAGTTTCCCTTCTGTGACGATGACTTTTCCTAAATCAGAGGAATTATGAATGGAGCCCAAACCCATCTGCTAAAACTCAAGCATGGTGACATTGCGCAATAAACAGCAGCAGTAACAGTGACACGAGCACAGGGCGCTGTTGTCAGGTGTGGCCGCCCCTAAAGGATGAACCTCACACCTTGGTCTGACACCGCTGCGTAGTTGCAGACTCATCGCAGAGCCCAGTAGATATACTGAGTTCCATCATAGAAGACCCAGAACTCCAGGGTGTGACTTGTCTGCTCAGGTTCATCCATTCGTTCATTTGGTTGACCATGAATGAACTCCGTGAGCCCTCTGAGGACCAGATCTGCTCAGAATGGGGACACGGGGCAAGGTTTTTCCAGGAAGGACTCAACACTTCTAAGCACCTTGGGAGCTGGGTGGAGCTAGAAGGTGGGCTGTGCCTCTGGGCCAGCTCCTACTGAAGATCTCATTGGGCCCCTGCCTAGTTGTCCATGTGTCAGCCCTTCAGTTTAACTCCTCCTCATCTCTGCCACTGTGGACAGGACAGAAACTTCTTGAGCTGAGCACATCTCTGGGAATTCCATTACTCAGAAGGTGCTGTGCTAGAGGAACCTGGGAGAAAAAGGTGGCCCTATAGCTGGACTATGGGGTCACCAGCTATTAGCGCTAAGACTCTCCAATATAACATTCTCCCAATTGAACTATTTTGGTCTGCCTAAGGGAAAGACTCTCGTAAGACTCTCTTAGACTAGCATTTCACAAAGAATGCTTTGGGGGCATTTTGGTAAATGACTGAGCGGTAGGAAACGCATTGAGCTTCAGGCTACAGGTCACTGAGGAGCTAGGAGATCTGTTCTGTGCTAGAGAGAGGTAGGGATATTTTGGAGACAGGTGTGACTAAGTGGGGGGAGAGACGATGAAGAAGAGGAGGAGGAAGATGAGGAGAGGAGGAGATGTTTAGATATTGAGGTAGACACTGATCATACTGCCTGCATTAACAAAAGAGCAAACTGTGGGGAGGGTGACTTCCTACAGAAGAGGAACCATCTCCAGGACCATGACAAACACTTTGAACGAATGTTCTAACCTGCCCACAGAAAGGGGCAGCTAGAATGGGCCCTTTTTTCCACCCCCTGACACACACCTTGGACACTCCCCAGTGTCTACTCAGTGGCATTTGTTTCTGTGTCACATGCCTAAGTTCATATGCCCAAGTCAGAAGGGAGAGGATCACAGGAGGCAAATGGCTTGTCTCCTCTGTCCTCAGGACAAGAAAATGCATGGTTGGGGCTGAATATGAGAGTGAGAGAATGTCGTGCCTCCAAATGATGTTTCAGCTGGGCCTGCCTGCTCCATAAGCTACAGAGGAAGTGGAGTGACAGATGTGGTTGCCGGGCTGGCATGAGACAGACAGAGCACATCTTTGGTGTTCCAGCAGCTCTGTGATCAGAGACCCTGAAGGTCCTTCTCCCTCCACTTCTAAGCCTGTTCCTCCATGGCAGTGGCATCAGGGACTCTCTGTGGCTCCCCATCACACTGCCTTTGCCATCAGTGGTACAGGCGTGTGCCCCCGTCTTCCTGTCTTGGTTCATTTAATCAGACCTTAGTCTTTAGCAAACAGCTCTTCATGTCCAGCTCAGTTCTGGGCCAAGAAAACAGTGATGACCAAACAGGACAGTGGAGGCTCCCAGTTATTTTCTGTGGAGTCAAAACTCTTGCTGGCAGCTTTTTAGGAAGGTAGCAGGTCTTGTGCTAAGGTCAGCAGGCTCCTCCACATGGGACTCAGTTTCCCAGCCCCAAGCAGTGCTTGCTATGTGCTGATTTCACACTATCTCCAGCCTACCCCCAGGAACCATGTTCTGAGGACACATAGAGAACATGACCTCCACTGCGAGCCTGGAACATGAAAGTTCTCTCTTCTGGTTTGCTGAAGGTATTTCACTGTGCAAATCTCCGATTTCTGAAATTGCCCCAGGATTACGTGTTCAGCATTAACTGGGCACTGTGCACAGGGGAAGAGCTTTCCCCAAGTCTTACCACCTGAGGATGGAATGCCTTTGGGAATCTTTGTGCCATGCAGAGGTAAATGAACCAGAGTGGTTCAATGGCTGGTTCACAGTCCCACAGCAAATCCCAGTGGGTGTCGTTTTTGAACCCTCATCTTTGGAGTCTGTGTAGAGCACTCTTTGTAGGAGGCTTGTGGCCTCTTCCATCATCTGGATTTCAGTAGTTTTATTCATCGCTCTTAGGGCACTGTGGGCAGGGGAGAGTTTTGGTTACTCTTCTGGACGAAGTAGAGGGGGACAGTGCTGATGACTTGGCTCTTTGTAAATCGATCGTCTCGTACCCAAGGAAAATGTTCCATGCGTCTGGGATATCTTGTTTTTGAAACAGTGATGAGCAACGTGGGATCTTCAGCTGCAGGAATATAGAACTTGATCTAGTGAGCTCAGGAGCAAAAAGCTTAGTTCAGAAGGTTGAGCCCTTTGAATGCATACTCACTCAGTCAAGTTGAAGCAATAGCTGACCCTCCAGCTGTGAGCGACCTGCCAGACTTGGAAAGAAGAGTTAGCTAGCAGCCTGGGATGAACAAAGACTGAGCCAGAGATGTGGCAACAGTGGTATGTATATACAGTTAGTGTCCCCTTAAAGAGAAATTGGTACATCCCCTTTCCTTCCCATCATTCTCAGGAAAGAATGCGCAAAACCTTCCTTTTTCCTGTTTTATGAGTGGTTAATAAAGAAGGAAATTCCTTTCAGAAGGAATCTTGCAACTCTTTCTGCCTGTGTGCTGGAAAATATTCTGTATATATGTATTTTATCGTAACTGTAAACTAGAGAGAACAGAGACATTTCATATATTTTATTTTGGAGTAACATGTATTAACTGTACATATTAATGGGTCTCAGTGTTGTATTTCAACACATGACAGCTATATTTTTCTTGAATTGTATTTATGTGAAGAAATACATCATATATTAAAGACTGAGTGATAAGAATCAAAGAGAAGTTTGTTTTAGGTGAGCACTGGCTTTGGCAGGAGCTGGTAGGCTGTACCATACCATTTTCTCTCAGTTTTCTGTCAGAGATTGGCATCCAAGGTTGCCTCCCATTGGATCCGGTCCCCAAATCTGCAGGTCACTGTCTTACAAACAATATTTGCATATAACATGCGCACATTCTCTCAAGCACTTTAGGTATCTGGAGATAGCTAAGTTAGGAAAGTGTTTCCCTTTCAAGCATGAAGACCTGAGTTTGATCCCTAGAACCCACATAATAAAAGCCAGGTGTAGTAGCGTGTGCCTGTAACCCCAGACCTGGGAAGGTGGAGACTGGAGGGTGTCTGGGGCTCATTGGTTAGTTAGCCTAATCCTACTCAATGAGTTCCAGGACAATGAGAGAACTTGCCTCATAAAACAACATGGATAGTGCCAGAGGATGACACCTGTGGTGGTCCTCTGGTCTCTACAGGCATGGACACACAGGTGAATGCTCACCTACACATGTACCTACAATATGCATATATGCACACTATTAACAGGATATAGTCAACATATATTTTAAGTCATTTTTAGATTACTTGAACTACATGATATAATGTAAACTCTGTCCTGTACTGTATCATTTAGACAGAAGGTAATAATAAAAATGCATACATGTTCTATACGGGTGCAATTTGTGTTTTAAGTACTTTTAGTCTGATCTGGTTGAATCTGAGGCTGTAGAAGTCATGAAGATGTAGGCTAAGTGTGTTTACAGAAACCAAGGTCTGCACATGTCCACGGACTGGGAAGAGGAAGGCTGAAGCTTTCCCCCCTGGAGGTTATGTCTGAAGCCTCTACCACTGGGAGAAGGTTCTGTCCATTTTGAGGCTAGTTTCATGGTGAGAGCAATGAGCCAGTCTGTACTGCCGTCAGTACAGTCTGAAGGATGGACAGAGCCAAGCCAGGTTCTCCCTCCATACTTTGTGCCCTCTTCCAGATACTGTCTTGGCTCCAAGGTTATAATATTCTGATATGGTGACTCCTGCCATTTCCTACTGTTCTGACAAACTTAGGATAATTACATGGGCCTGATATTAAGTCAAGTTCTGAAGAGAGTGAGATGGTAAATAGAGACACTCAGATCTTATTTCTATGGTGACTGTGACTGTGGTTGGTTAACCATGACCCTACTGAGGGGAAATAGGAAGCACACTGAAAGAGCAAGTAGGATCCCCATCACAGGGAAAATAAATATCAAATGAACGCAAGTCAAGCTGCTGGTAGTCCTTGTTCAGGAGTTCTGCCAGCGAGGTTGGCTTGGCCTTAGATTTTGAAGAGTTGATGTGTCAGCTTTGGTCCAGGAGCCAAGAGCTCATGAGACCCCATCCTTTCTGGACATGAAGACTGTGGTGGGTCTTTGCAGAAGTTCTCTCTTTAGACATGTGACTAGGGGTAAAATTCATGGACTAAGTGGCACTGTGGGGCTCTTGACCCTTTGTATGGGCAGACACTGGTCTGCGGTGAGCTGGGACATTTAGCCAGGGCATGGACGGAAGGAGTCTAAGGTAGGTCTTGCACTGCTACTTTGATCTTTGTACTGCTTCTGTATACAAATTAACAGCTTTCTTATATGTTGGAGAAACTCCTGAAAATTAAATCCCCAAACTTACAAGCTCTATTACTAGCTCTGTAGATTTCTGACTCTCCAAGGTCAGGACCCGTGGCCCACCCACCTGTATTTCATACAGCACCTAATAGGGACCCATATTGTAGCAGGATGCATCCCAATAGGCCCTTCCACAGCCTCTTTTCACCCTCACTACAAGCTTGGGATAGGTACATGGTTGTCAACATGTTTGCTGTGTAGCTTTAAACTTGAGGCTGAGCATGGGTTGTTGAAGACCCCATTATGGCCAGTGCAGACCTGGCCTCTGGCCTGGAATGCTGCCTCTGTCATCCTGCCCATGTGGGAGTCAAGGTGCCACAGGGAAGAAGTAAGGAAGGGCAGCCTTGGGAAAATGTCTTGTTGTTCTTTTATTTTTTTACATTTATTTATTTATTTACTTATTGATTGATTGTGTGTGTGGGTGTGTATGCATGCACATGTATACACACACACATACACACACACACACACACACACACACACACACACACACAGGTGCTACAACATGGGTGTGGTCAGAAGGAAACTTCCAGGAGCCAATTCTTCCCTTCTACCACATGGGTTCTGAAGACTGAACTCAGTTCTTCAGGTTTGGTGGTGACTTTACCCTCTGAGCCATCCTGCTGGTCTTCTTCTGTCTTCTTGATTAAGAAGCAGAACACTGGTAAAGCCACCAGGGAGACACCAGTCACACTTCCCTGAGAATCTTCATAGTCAACGAAGGTTCATAGTCAATGAGGAACTCCTTTTCCTCATTGCTTTTAACTTTCGAAAAATTTTTTCTTTCTTTTTTTCTTTCTTTCTTTCTTTCTTTCTTTCTTTCTTTCTTTCTTTCTCTTTCTCTTTCTTTCTTTCTTTCTCTCTTTCTTTCTCCTTCCTTCCTTCCCTCCTTCCCTCCCTCCTTCCCTCTCTTTCTTTCTTTCTTTCTTTCTTTCTTTCTTTCTTTCTTTCTTTCTTTCTTTCTTTCTATCTCTCTTTTTTTTTTGTATGTGTGCACACATGTGCCCATGTGCCATGGCACATAGGTTATAGAACAACTTGTGGGTGTCAGTTCTCTCCTTCTACCGTATGGGTCCTGGGACTTAAACTCAGATCCTCAGGCTTGGAGGCAAATGACCTTGCCTACTGAGCCATCTTGCTAGCCTCCCCTCATTACTTTTAAATCCTCAAGTTTAAGCCATGAGCTTCTTACTGCCTAATAGATGGGGATGTGTGTGTGTGTGTGTGTGTGTGTGTGTGTGTGTACAGATATTTACAAATTCTGTGAAGATCTTTAGTTCTTTGTGAATAAACACAAACCCATGTGTGTATCCACAAACATTCACCCACATCCAAACATCCCAGTCCCTCTGCATTTCACTGCAATAGTGAGAAGTTCAAAATTTTTTGCCTTTAGTATATTTTTTCCATTTGAAAAATACTGCCCCCTCCCCACTAACTCCACAGGAGGAATTCATAACTGTACTGCAACAATCTGGTCAAAGTCCATGGCTGAGGAGATCATAGCCCCTAGGGGAGAACCTACTACTGTTATTTTGCTAAATGGACTTGTTGTCAAATTACCCTCTAAATATTTATGTTTATGCCCATAGATGAGTGCTGCTCTTAACCTGGATCAGAGAAGCTTCTGTTTGCAGTGGGCAGTGGTTAAATGCAGAGATGCGTAACTGGTCAGTGTGCTGAGAACAAGTGACTGTTGAAAGCTCACAAATGGAACATCCGAATCACATCCTGCCTCACCCACCAAGGTTCAGGGAACATTGTAGAAGAGGGGTTGGAAAGAATGTAAGAGGCCTAGGATGGGGAGGAGTGCTGTGGAGTGCTCTTCTCTAGACAGAACATGGCTGTTGCATCCATGAACTCAAGACAACAGTGGCAACTTGCATGGGATATGCACAAGACTGAGTGACAGTGATGATCTGCACAAGACTGGGTGCACCAACATTCTATCATGGACAAAGGAGGGACCCACAAGGCCCTACCCCTTCTGGAGGAACTACAGGCAGTTAAAGCTTCCACTGGGAAGGGGAATCATATTTCTTGGTAGGATAGCCACTGGTACATTGCCCCCACTCAAATAAATAACTCCCATGCATGCTAACACAGGGAACCCTAATTAAATGCAGTGAGTCAATACCAACAAGAGACAGGAAAGTCAGAGGAGGGCTTAGGAAGAAGAGATTTGGAGGGAGGAGGAAGGCAAAAAGAGAGGTCAGTGGGGGATGTGGATTCAAGAATATGCATGTATGAGATTGTGAAAAAGCAAATGAAGTAGATAAATAAAAATTTAAAAGACAGGGGCTGGAGAGCTGGCTCAGCAGTTAGGAGCATTGACTGCTCTTGCAGAGGACCCAGGTTTGATTCCCAGCACCCACATGGTGGCTATGAACTATCCTTAACTCCAGTTCCAGGGGAATCCGATGCCTTCTTCTGACCTCCACGGCATTGCATGACATGGGTGCACTCACGTACATGCAGACAATATGCTCGTACACATAAAATAAAAATAAAAGACAAGCATTCCCCAGATTAAGTACAAATTAATTTTAAAACTTTCAAGCAGCATTTCCTAAGAGCTTCCACTGCATATTTTACAGTGAAATAGTGGGTGCTGTTTACTGAGTTTGAGAAGTTTTGACCATCGTACTTCTAAGTTTGTAAACCATACCCTCTTCCTATAGAAATGCATACTGCAAGGAACAAATTCTTGAAAATATAGTGCCCACAAGCTGCAGAGTTACGTGTTGTCTTCCTGAGTCTTAAGACATCAAGAGGTGGGTTTAAAAGTCTGGACAATGTACATATGCACCAGCGGTTAAGGCTATTCAACCGAAAAGTGGCTGCACTGTGCTTGGCTCTGTCCTGGTTTTATTCCTGGGATGAATGTCTTTTGTGTGTTTTATGAGATCCTATTTAGAAAGTAACCAGAAATTTCCAAGTAAACAGTTGGGCCATATATTGGAGGTGAGGCATAAGGTAGGGCAGGTTGAAGAGGGGAGGCAGGAAGAAATCAGGTGGAAACAGAGGAAGTTGCTCTTGCAGGTGTTTAGCCCTTCTCAGCTTTTTGTCCCCTACTTTTGGCCTTCACTGGGTGATCCATCGGCCCAAAGCAGGAAGGTAAAGGAAACTGAAGAAGAGGGGAGGCTCAGAAGTGACGGAGACTTAGGGCAGGAGAAGATTGCATCTGATTTTGCTCTAAGGGAGAAAAGTTCAGTATGCTGAAGGAGAGAGAAAAAAGGAAGAAGGGGAGAGACTAGAGAGGAAGGATTCAGCCTTAAAGAAGGGCAGAGGAACAGAGGCTGGGCAAGCAGCTGTCAGTAGGGAAAAGAAGCAAAAAGTAGGGGCCTCCTTAGTAGGGGAGATGGCCTCTCACCAAGCAGGCTCTAGTTCTCTATTCACCTTTTGGGGCCCTCAGCACTAGGAGCAGGATCAGGAGAGCATCATACCCTTGACTTCCTTCAACCAGTCTCTCCGAGCTGACTTCCACCTCCTTTGCTTGCTCTTTCTTTTGCTTGTCCCCTCCTCAGTTCCTCCTGTGTGTACACAGCAGGTGTAGGTTCTTCCCCACACCATGCCATGCTCCATGCTCATCTGGTCAGTTGCCCTCTTTGCTATCCCTTCCTGGAACCCTGTGATTGGCCGCTCAGTAGGACCTGCAGTCTCTACTTCTGTTGTGCAGTGTAGGTGTGGTTTCCTAACTATGAAAAACAAAAACAAAAACAGGAACAACCATCACCCGACTAAGCCACCAGCACATCAGGCAAAGACTCAGTCTTCAACCTTGAACTCTGCCTCAGGCTGCAAGGGCATTAGTGTTTCCCAGAGAAGGACACTGAACCCTGACTCAAAGACTGTCTCCTATGCAGGCTGGTGCCACTCATTGAAGAAAGAGAGAAGAAAATAATGTGTAATCCACTTAGCATCTACTATGTACCAGGCTAGGCACGAATGTACTTTCCAGATCTAAGACACTATGATTTCAATGCCAAGTTGTCATATTTTTTTTTTCTAGAATGGCAGATTTTGATCAATGTTTAGTCAAGAAGACAGCTTTCTGTATTTCTCAGATTTTTTTTCTAAGCCACAGCATTTCCTGTTTGTTAAGGTAAAGAAACATCTCTCTCCTGCCCCTTTTCTGTCGTCAGTCTTCTGTTCTCTTCTTGGGCTTGCCTCCGTTTTCTGCTTTTGAGTCACACAGAACTGCTTGCAGGAAGAGCTCTAGAGAATTCGTGAAGAAAGAGGAGGGAGGAGAGACAAAAGGTGTCTTTTTCCCAAGAAGCAGGAAAACCTAAGGAAAAGAAGATTCTCAGGAGTGGGGTGCAGCCTTGTTAGGGAGCATGCCTGCAGGTGCGTCCCTCCTCATCCCTCAGGCCCAGACAGCTCCTCATTGTCTTTGGAGACAGGGACATGAAAGTGAACCGCAGGTCAAAAGCAGGAATGAGGGTTCCGGGCTCCTTTGTTGGTAGCCCTACTTTGCCTTTGTGCCCCTGCTTCCCTGGGAGCAGGTTCTGTGTCATTCACCATGCCGGTCACATCGTGCTCCTGGATGACAGCCTCACACCTTCACCATTGCATTTACATTTCAAACTGCCACCTGCCTGCTCTTGATTAATTATTTAGTAAGCCAGCCACTCTTGAGTGTGTGTGAGCTCCTATTTCACGTAAAAGGTCGGATTCTTTTTGTCTAAACTGTCCTTCCCTGAATCCCAGTACAGCTTTCTGAATGAAATGCCACAGACATCCCTCTATTAGCCTAGCACTGTGCCAGACCATGGCCCCCGTTCTTGGTGGCCGAATACCTGGGCTGAATCTACTGTCTGGGTTTCTTCCTTACCTGCCTCAGACTTGACCCATTCAATTTTACAATAAGTAAATACGAGTATTTAGGGAACACAGCTTCAAGGTTCCTTCATCTTTAATTATTGGTGGACCGCATGGGAAGAACTACAAGGAATAGGGCCTTGGAACTCAGAGAAGAGAAGGCTTAGGCTCTGTTTGCTCTAGCGGATAGTAAATAGGCTGCATGCTCTGCCCTTTATCTCTTCAACAGGTATGAAAATGCGTGTTTCATGGTGTCCAAGGTACACAGAGAGTGGAAAGAAACAATACAGACTGTAGACTGGGAGGCAGGCAGTGTCCTAAGACTTAATCTCTCTCTCTCTCTCTCTCTCTCTATATATATATATATATACATATATATATGTATATATACATATATATATATATATAAGAGTTGGCTTAAAGGCATCTCCAAGAACACATGAGAACTTACATGTTGATACTGTTATCCTGTGTAACATTTTTACCACTGCGAATGTGAATTCCATGGCAGGTAGCAGCTTCGTCTTGCACCCTTTAAGGTTCTGAGTTCCAATTTTGAGACTTACTCACGGAATCATTTCAAAAAGTGTTTTGTTTTTCTGGATGTTAGTTCCATCACCTGCAAAAAAGACCCTAATAGAACCTATCTCAAGGACATAGTATGGAAAAACGTTAATGAGCTAGGGCAGGCAAACGTCTGTCACATAGTGAGTGGTCAGCAAATGATTTTGGTCTCTTTGTTGGAGGCTATATTAATACCTGTTCATATATGTATTAGTTACTTTTCTGTTGCTGTGATAACACCATGACCAAGGCAACTTACAGAAGGAAGAGTTTGAGTTTATGGTTTCTGGGGTAAGGATCCATAATGGTGGGGAGGCATGGTAGGGGAGTCATGGCAGAAGGACTTGGCCAGAGCAGAAAGCTGAGCAATCACATCTTCAAGCAGGCACAGGAAGCAGAGAGACTGGAAATCTGGCAAAGCTTAAGAACGCCCAAAAGCCTGCCCCCGGTGAAGCACTTTCTCCAGCAAGGCTGTACCTCCTAAAACCTCCGAAAACATTACTACTAATTGGGGACAAAATGTCCAAGCACTTGAAGCCTATGGGAGACATTCTCATTCAAACCACCACAATAACTAATCTTTGATCTTCTCTCAAAATGCGAGATGATTCTGAGTTTTGTGTTTTTATTGCCCCAAACATTATTAGTTTCTAAAGAACACAGACCATATCTTTCACCATATCAGAACACAGAATTTACTCCCCTTTTTTGGTCAGGAATAACAACAAAAAGCACAATACAAGTGATACAATGGATAGTGACAACTACCCATTTTCTGTGGCTGTTGTGACTTGTCTTCATGTTGTAGAGTTTTTGGAAACCCAAAGCTCTTCTGTCTCAAGGACCCACTCTGAGTTCTAGAAGACACAGTTCTATTGAGGTCTAGTGGTACTGTTGTTTGACTTCAAGCCCACATGTATGATTTCCTTTTGGCATCTTGTGCAGAAGGCCAAGTTGGTGCTATATGGCTGCTTCTACCCACAGAGTCACCCCAGTGCAGGTATTCAGTTCTGGCAATCGAATTCCAAACACTGCACTCTTCAGCTATGAAAACGCAGTGCACATGGCCCATTTGCATCCAGGTGAAAAGAACAGTCAAGATGCTTGGGTGCCCACCACATGTGCACTTGGAAATTCCCACATCAGCCTGTGTCCTACTGGTGTTTGAAGTCTGCCAGCCTCAAGCGGACCCCATGGTTCCTTGATG
This sequence comes from Nannospalax galili, assembly GCF_000622305.1. NCBI lineage: Eukaryota > Metazoa > Chordata > Mammalia > Rodentia > Spalacidae > Nannospalax > Nannospalax galili. The sequence goes on along the minus strand of NW_008343973.1, from coordinate 2,565,392 downwards.
GGCCTGGGCTTAAGTCTTGCCTTATTTCTCCACTTTACTTTCTTTCATCTTCTTTCACTAAGAAGTTCTCTTCAGATGTCTAACAAAGGAGGCAGACAGAACAGCTCCTGTACTTGTTGGAAATATGTGGCATTGACTATTTGGATTGTCATCAAAGAACAAAATGAATTGCGGGGCTGGAGAGATGGCTCAGCAGTTAAGAACACTGGTTATTCTTGCAGAAGACCCAGGTTTGAATCCCAGCTAACAACTGTCCATAACTCCAGTTCCAGGGGATCTGACAGCTTCTTCTGTCCTCCGTGGCCATTGCATGAAAGGGGTGCACTTACCTACATGCAGGCAATACACGCATACACATAAAGTAAAAAAATAAAAAAGAAAAAAATGAATTGCATCTTTCTGCTGTACCTACATGAAAAAGCCAGCAGATTGCCAAGATAGATTCTGTAGTAAATGTTGGGGCTCCAAATGGTCTCCATCTTGTTGGAGCTGAAAACTGCCTGCTGGGGAATGAGCTTCTGAAGGGGCCAAGGTGGAGGAGGAAGGCCAGAGGCTCCTGCTAGTTTCCTTTCTCAGCTGCTTTCTTTGGTAGAGTGGCAGCTTCTCCAAGCCATCACCGCTATGCTGGACCAGCCCTCTGTGCAGCCAGACTCTCCTTTCTAATGGACAGGTGTTTCTGTTGTGAAAACCTCCAAAGCCAACTCTTAGTGCCTCAGTTTTCATACCTACTTTCTAAAAGCTGGTGTGAAGATTCCAGGGAATATCGGTTGAGCATGGTGAAAACATACACCAGCCTAAGAGTTCCATGTGCTAGAAACATCTCTGCCAACTCCATAATGGATGGATTCAAATCCAGGACAGACAGCAGCAGCAGTCCTAGAGGAGGGACAGGGCTCTGGAGCTTGTCTGAGACCCATATCAGTCATAGGAGGTAGTAATATATGCCAGTGCTGAGCAATACCTGACTGAGACTGCTTTCTGCCCCCCCCCCACCCGGTGGACATCACAATCTGTTGTGTCAGCAGTTGGTATCTAAGGCAGAGGAACTGTCTGAGTGTGCGGCTGGCTGTAGCCAACCTGGCCCCTTATAAGGAGCCGCCCTGCATTTGGTGATCTTTGCAAATCAACTCTCACCCAGAAGGAAGCCTGCTTAGCACTGGGTGAGTGATACAGAATGCCAATTTCATGTTGGAGATGGTGCTTCTGGGTGAAAGGAGCCCAGAAGCCTTTTCTAAAAAACAGTTTTGGGTACATATTCCCATGGCATAAGGTGTCCCTTAGACCAGAGGCTGGAAAAGCTGTGAGGCTTTGCTGTGGCCCTCCCACCCTCCCTCCATTTTAAATAGGTCTGTGGAAACTGTCTTGATACCCAGACAAGACAGACAATGGAAGGACTGACATTCAATCTTCATCCTGAAGAGCATTTAAATGGGAGGAAGATTATAACCCTGTTAAAATAAGATTAATGCTATAATAAATGCTAGCATCCCAGAGCAGTTGAATAGGAATATAATGACAGCCCAGCTGGTAAGTGGAAATGTCATCAGTGGCCACATAGGTGGAGTAAGTTACTGCCTGTGGGGATTCAGCTGGGCCATGGGTAGAGTCAGGTCCAGAATGACAGTAGCTTCAGCATGCTATACATAAAGATCTTGGTGCACATGTTTAAGCCCTCTGCAGGTGCCACCTTCCACTTTTTTCCCCTTTCCTTTGAGTGACAGTGACTTTGTCTGTTTAGCATGCTAGACACCAGAGATGTCTTCTCTCCATGTCTTACTGTTTTTTCTTGCAGTTTCATGTAAGCCTGAATTCCTAAGGACACTAGTGCAAGGTGACAGGTGCAGTTCCCACCTATCATACCTGCATCCCTGGCAGCAAGAAAGAGGGGTAGGGAAGAGCTGGGAAGGGGTAGATACCTGGTATGTTACAAGAACACTTCCAGAAGATGCAGCACCCACACTTCCATTTCTATCCCACTGCCAGGCCTCAGTCTACTGTTGTGATCACATGGCCTATGAAAACAAAGTGCTGTGGAAGAAATAGGGAGGAGAACATGCAGGTGACCACCGATGGCCTCGCCCTTTGTGTGATTTCTGGGTCTCTGTCAAGTGCCTCCAACCTTCCCTTACCTGTCTGCAATCAGCTTAAAAGAAGGCCAGGTTTCCTCAGGGGTTCTGGAGTCTTCTATTAAAACAATGCAGACTTTCTTCTGCAGTGGCCTACTGTGTTGTCTGAGGGATTTCTGGTGTGGTCCTTTCTGCACCAGTATTCCCCCCAGCATGGTCACCCATCTCTAAGACAATGTTTTTTTCCATTGTTCATATTCATAGAGAGGCACAGCTATTGTAGCAGCCAACATCTGCCAAGGCTTTCTGTTTGCCAGCTGATACACTTAGTTTTGCATTCTTTTTCTCAGCTACTAGCGCAACCTTGGAAAAGGGATGCTATTCATAGAGATGGGGACTGACGTGGGAACACGTGCCAGCAGGATTACAGGCCAGAACCTGATATTCTAGCATGCTGTTTCTGGGCTTTTAACTTTATTGAAGATGAAGAGGATTACTACCAGGGTGTGGAGCTCAAGGAATGAGACTTTCCTCTGACCCAAACCTCGCTGTCTTCTTCCTTGTGGAACAACTTCAGCTTATTTGTCTAATACAATCTCTCAGCATTTGCACATTTTATACCCAACTGTGGATGGATATATTGCCCTCAGCAAAGGCTGATTTTCCATGCTATAAGAGATCTTGGAGGATTAGCTTTTCCATGCCTTACACTTGATGTCCTGGCGGCCATGTTGCTATAGCAGAAACCAGTGCATCTCAGACAACAAAGGAATGCCACAATGCTCCTGGATGTGGTGTGAGAAAACTGGCATCTTTGAGGGCTTGGGAGGCAAGGCCTTGGGGTCACAGCTAATTCATCAACCCTGAAGCAACAGGACTTGACTATCTTCAGATGGAGCAGGCACTGATGATAGTGATGAGGATGGTAATGAACTTACCGGCTTCACAGCAAATGAGTTTGGCTGTTGGTGGATGTAGTCAAGGATGCCTTGTATTTACCGTGTCTGGGTTTCCTTATATTTCTGAGCACACTCATTTAATGAGTTCTTCCCCATAGATTAATTTGTGTGTGTGTGTGTGTGTGTGTGTGTGTGTGTGTGTGTGTGTGTGTGTGTGTGTGTGTGTGTGTGTGTGTGTGTGTGTGTGTGTGTGTAAATGTCTATGTGCATTCGAGTGCCTGTCCAGGCCACAGGTTGATGTGTCTTCCTCATTACTTTACATTTTATATGCTGGGGCAGAGTCTCTTGTTGCACCCAGAGCATGCTAGCTTGTCTAACTCAGCTAGCCACTTGCTTTGTGCATCCTGTCTCTGCCTATAGCTCATTGAGATTATAGGCACTGCCATGGCTACCTACCTTTTATGTGGATGTTAAGGATTTGAACTTTGGTCCTCATGCTTGCATAGCAAACACTTTACCTGCTGAACCATCTCTCCAGATTCAGATTTTCTGTATTCTTATTTTTGTTATTTTTTCTCAAAGTGTTGATCTTTACAAAGAGTTAGGTAGTAAGGTGGCCTGTGTTGGCCTGATATATATGCTGTTTTAGAACAATTCAGAACAATGCAGGTGCTTCCACAGGATAGTTAAGAGACGAGAATGGTACTGAAGCTGTATGCTACCACTTGTCTTTTAAGGCAGCCGGGAATCCTAGGCTCTCTCCCTATTAGTAATCACCAAATGTAACAAACACAGCATACCATAAATCTAGAAAGTCTCTAAGGATGCTCTGCGTTTCTTCTGCATGTATCAGAAATTGCTCAGAATGTTGGCAAAATGGGATGATGGATGGATGGAGGAGGAGGGCATGGGGATGGCTACTACAAAAAGAGCATTTGGATAGCTGAGACTCCACGTATGCTGTGCTTGGGACTGGAAGCCAGAGTGTCTAAGACTGCAGCTTATAAAGCATGGAGTGTTTATTGATTTAGTGGTCACTATGAATTGAAAGTGGACATGTCAGTCATCTGTAGAAGAGGCGGTTATCTGAAAGTTCATTCTGGTCCTGAAGATGGACTAAACGGATTCCATGTTGCCTACATTTGCTGGAACACATTGTGTTGTACTATAGTAACAAATAAATCCTAAGGCAGTACGAACCCAGCCTAACAAATGTTTGTATCTCATTCTTACAAAATCTGCTGCAGGTCAGCAAGGCTCTCCTCCACCAGACATCTCAGGGACTTAAATTCCTTTCATTTGGAGATGTCATAACCTCTGTTTGAACCGATCTTAAAAGCCTTTGACCAAAAACTAACAAGCTCATTCACTCAAAGTCCATTTGCTGTGTAGCCATCTCCTCTGACTCATAAGATTCCTTGTGGATGGGAGGGATGCTCAGAAGGCTCAGCTTAGGAAGTCAATGAAACTTAAAAGACTCAGTAAGCTCAGAAAGGTAGATGACTGCTGAGCCCCTCCCCAAGGTTATATAAGGAGTAAACAGTTGCTAAGGAGAAAAGACTCTTCTGCAGAGCTGGCTACAAGTTGGGCAGGGAGCTCCAGGGATGCAGCACCCATGCTGGGGTGGGCGTTTGGTGATGTAGCTGCCCGAGAGTCATCCATACTCCTATAAGCAACTCAAATATACGCCTCGGTTCACCATGCTAGCTCAGGTAGACTCTTTCTTTAGTTAGTAGTCAGTGTTCTATCTGGTCTGAATAGATGTTTGTCTTTGTCAACCCAGGAAAGGTCAGGCAACACCACTGGGCAGAACATGTTAGGTGAGTCTTCCCATGTGTTTGTCAATGAAGGGAAATCCAGACATGGTAAGTGTGAGGTATCTCTATTGCTTCTGTCAACGTCCAGACTCATTCACTGTGTCGCAGATTTCTTTCTGGAATAGCTCACCACCTGGCACAAGTTCTGTGATGTGAAACCTGCATGTGTTACTTGACTTCCTATGGTGATTAGAGTTTAAGTCTGTGTCCTATATTCTCTGAGCCATTTCCTGCTTCTATGATTATTCCAGCCACAGGACAGCAGCTGTGCTTCTAGAAGGGTCTTCATGAATCCAAACAATTAAAGAAAGTGTACACAAAAAATCCCGCTCCCCTACATTACCTGGGCTGCTTTTAGAAAATTCCTTGATATAGAAGGAAACACAAAGCTGGCTCTGTGATAAAAGAAGCTCTACCATTCTTGATTACAAAGAAAACTTCTTTCTAATACTCTTGACCAAGGAGACAGAGGTCCTGTATGACTAACTCCACCTTTCTCACGGGATTCAGAGTTTTTTCTTCAAGGTCAGAGAATGCCCCTGAACCTTCAAAGCTTTCAGGAAGGCGTGACCTGATTCCTCCACAGGGAGCTTCAAGTCCTATCACATGTGCTCCACAACATGTGTCTGGCAGGTAAATCCTCAACGGTTCCTTCCCAGGGCCATTCTGTGACTTCTTCTACAGAGAAAGGAGAGACTGAGCAAATATCAACTTTCTCGGACGATCTTCATGTAGACCCTGGTTATCCTAACTCAGAAAACTACCAAACCTGTGCTTGACCTGTTGTCCTGGGGAATCATCTCTTCCTTCAGTAAGATCTGTGATGGCTACTTCTGTGATTTCCTACCAGGCTTTAGCATGCCTGACTAGAAACTAAGGTTATTTTAGAATTGACTATGTGATTATAGTGTTCCCACAACTAGCTTTTCTCAAGACAAAGACTGGGAAGGTTGATAGCAAGCAGTCTAAGGAAAGAACACTGGAATGGGCATCAGAAGTCAAACTGGGGCAGATTAGTTCATTTCTCTGAACCTTATTCTCAGAATGATATTGAAGAGGGTAGACTGCAGTGGCTTCTTGAGAATTCATACTCCCAAGAACATGCACACTGGCCAGCACAGCCTTTTATACAGTCTTTACTATCCCTGTGGACGCCTTTGAGAGTTCTCAGTCCCTCCTTCGATGCCATTATCTTGGTCTCTTACTGAAGACCCAGATTCAGGGCTTGGCACAGTGGCTGAGTTCCAGAGTCTCCTCCTGCCAAGGATTATCTCACCCACACTCCTACCAAGCCGAAGAACAGGTTGGAAATTTTCAGAGAAATTTAGATTTTGAATCGTTGATATGATTATTTTGAGATCTCTCAAATGGAAATTTTTCATGAATGATTTAAGTAAATGGTCTATTGGTGGGAGATAAATGTATCATGAGGGATTGTTTGCCAGCTGAAGGGCATCTGCTGCTCTACTTCCTTTTTATTCTAGAACCACAGCAATTTGAAGAATCATCTCACAATTTGGGCAAATAAGTCAATCAATCCCAACCCCAAAGTAATTGTAAAGCAAATCACTAAACCCATTCACTGTCCCCAAAAGGGTTATTGGGAATTAATGAGTGAACGCAGCGTTCGTCATAAAAAGAGATGGAAATCACATGGGATTTGGGTGTCCAGAGTCTCTCAACTGGTACTTTCCCTATTATGTGTGTCATTAGTTTGATAAAATTAAAAGTTGACCAGTCACTCAAAATATTTGCAAAAAAATAGGGACTTTCAGGTTCTTCACAGTCAGAACTTCAATTTTCATTTTAAATTAAAAAGTTTATAGTCCTCGGAGGAGGCTAGGCAGTGAGTTTTGACCGTAGACTATGAAAGAGCTACAATTCAGAATTCTTCAAGTTTTTCTTGACTAGTGTGGTTTGAACCATGATCACAGTCTCCCCAGTCCAGCTCTTTTGTCAGAATGCATACTTTATTAAAAGGCTGAGCCCCCAATTCATGTTGTTCAGATACTCTCAAAGGTTCAAATTATGGATGGCTTAGTTTATATCCTTCACCCCAAATGAAAATTTTGGCATTCTCATTAGACCTCTCTCAAAAGCAAATCCTTAAAGCTTACCCAACACATGTGAAAATTGCATTTTATGAGGCTCCAAGACCAGTCAGCAGGCTTTAGCAAAGACTAGATTCAGAAAGGCAGATCTTCGGTTGTGCAAAGGACATTACTAAACTTCTGGGTTGGAAGGTATCCTGATATACCTAATTCTATTTATGAAACTGCATATGCGCTTTGCAACTCCGTTTAGATCCAGCTCTTTCAGCTCTAGATGGGAACCATATGTGTGTCTAAGGCCCTTATGTTTTGCATTGGAAGTCTTAGATTTTGTTTTGGTTTCCAACTTGGCAGCATCTTCAGATCTGGAGGTATCCTGGGTATGTCCTTGACCCTCAGGGTCACCTGGAGGCATTTTTGTTGTCCCCCAGTTCTCTTCTTGGACTAATCTCATTTCTATATGATTAAGGAGGGATTACGGCTTTCATCCTCAAAAAGTTGTTCTAAGTGAAACAGAGAGCTGAAGAAAATATGGGAAATCTGGCTGACAATCTCACAAACAGATAAAATAGTATTTTGCTTATTGTTTGAATCCATTAAGTCATCTTTTCCTCTTGATTCTTTTTTTATTTTATTTTATTTTATTTTTATTCGGGTGTTATGGACATTGGCTTCAGAGGTATCATGAACTCAGGAATTACGAGCAGGTTCTAGCGTGACACATATCCTTCCTTCCTGTATATTTTAAAAATACAGAGAGTTCATGACTTCCCCTGAGCCATCAGATGAGGGTAACACCGGGCACAGTGGAGAACCTGGACTCGAAGCCACCATCTTAGTTCTTTTTCTGTCGTTGTTGCCTAAGACTGGGTAATTTATGAGAAAGAATAGAAGTGTAGTTGGCTCGTGGTTCTGGAGGCTGAGACATCTACGAGCCTGGTGCTCACATTTGCTTGGCTCCTGTTGACGGCTTCCTCCTGCATGATGACGTGGACATCACATGTGCCAGCTTAGGTCTCCTCCTCTTCCGATTAAGCCCTAACGCCATCGTGAGTGTCTCCTTAATATTATTATTTCCCAAGGGCCTGACCTCCACATACCACTAACATGCTTGGAGATTAGGTTTCTAACACCTGAACTTCTATGGGACACTTTTAAACCATAGAAATCTTCCAGTGGGTTCAGGGAGCAGAGCTGCCTGCCTCTACCTGGGACTCTGTTGTAGGAGAGACGGGAAAACTGATTTTGGACTTAATATTTCTTTCTTCTATGAAATTATGCAGAGTTGAGGGCTCAGAAAAGGAATTTTTCCTTTTTTTTGCACAAAAAACAAAAGGCATCCCTAGGCTATTCAGGACCGATTTCAAATGGAAACCAGCTTTCTATCCAAAAAGAACGTAGGATATGACTGGGAAAGATTGGTTAGCCTGGTTGTTTGACTTCATGGTATTAGAATCAAAAGGAATTTTAGCATTTGTTCTATATAGGAAGTCCTTATCTGCTTTGTTAGGTGCTCATGAAATTAAAAAAGATCACATTAATGGTAGATGTAATCACTGTTTAAAACACTCCCTTAGTGAAAGTGTGGGTGATAAAAATGTTACAAATGTACCAAGATTTTTCTGAGGAAGAAGGGGTTGAATGTCCCTTCAAGAGCTTGTCTTAGAGGGTCCCAGGCTATGGTGGGCAGTCCCCGGAGTTTGGTATGTGAAAGTTGAGTCTGTGATTTAATAGGGCTTGGCTTCAGTTCCTTTAACCATCCATAGGCAAGGAAGATACCTCATTCACTTTTGGGTTGGCATCACATTAGATAACACCTAGATGCTGTCTGACACACAGTGCAGTGACTCCAATCCAAGGCTGATGGCAGCTTGCCAGAGGTGCCCGTGGCTTATTCACCTTACCTGGGTTACCTCACCATGGTGAAGGTAAAGATGAAGATCTGTTGTGCATGTGAGTGAGAGAGATGCACTCAGCCTTGCTGACTGGCTTCTCACTAATTATTCAAGATTGGGAAGAACCACCAAGATGTGCCAAGGTATTTTAAGATCTCAAAAAGTTAAAATGTTTTTAAACGTAATGGAAAAAATAGCCTACATATATTTGCACTTTTTCATGTTATTTCAGGACTTGTATTTTACTCTATGTATAGTATTAGATTGACAGAGTATATTCCAAATGGATGTTTGAAAATGCAAATTAATTGTTTAGTGGTATTATATCAGTAATATTTCATGATTAAAAATCTTTTGGTGTGTATGTGTGTACAATATGCATGTGAGTGTGCGCATGTAGAAGCCAGAGAACAACCTCAGGTGTTGGTCTTCACCTTTTACCTTGTTTGAGACAGGGTCTCTCTGTATCTCTTTATTTTATTATCATTTTTTGACACAGGGTCTCCTTGTAGCCCCAGCTGGCCTGAACTCACTATGTAGACCAGGGTGGCTTCAATCCCAGAGAGATCTGCCTACCTCTGCCTCCTGAGAGCTGGGATTAAAGGCGTGCACCATCATGCCTGGCTGAGACAGGGTCTCTTTTTAATTTTTTTTCTTGCTGCATGTGCCAAGCTAGCTGGCTCACAAGTTTCCAGGGATTCTCCTGAGTTGGTCTCTCATTTCCCCACGGGAGCACTGGAATTCCATACACTTGTTGCCATGCCTGGCTTTATTTGGGTTCTGTGGATTTGAACTCAGGCTCTCACTCTTCTCTGGCTAGCACTTTAACCTTCCACACTATCTCCTCAGCCCTTATATGACATTTAATGGTAATTAATATGGGAAAAATGAAAAATATACGAATATATATTTTTATTTTTCAAAAACTTTACTGAGAATTTCATATATGTATATAAGGGTTTTGATCAAATCCATGCCCACTCCCTCCCCTCCAACATTCCCCCCTCTAAAGAGGTAACCCAAAAATCTTTTAAGGATTAGATACAAGCTCCCAAATACTTTTGGCATTTTTGGCTTTTGGAAAAAAGTATGTTGCTAACAGGTCCAAGGACCTTTTGACTTTTAGCCCAGAAACTGGCTACATTTCTTTGGGGTCTTTTTACCCTAACTGCCTAGCCAGTTCCTAACTCCTATTCTTATCATGTCATCCTCTGAAGGGGTTACCCAAATTGCCAATAGGGAATAGGGACGCAGACCGCTCTGGCTTCTTCCATGCTGAACAGGGACACGGGGTGAGACAATTGAAGTACCCCTTCAGTGGGTCTATCTAAAAGACTCCCAAATTGCATAACTCTTGTCTCTAAGGGAAGAAGAAAGTCCTTGAATCATGAATGGGAGATGTGAAGGAGAAATAAAGGCAAGAGTAATTAGCATTACAAGTTCTAGACAGGGAACTAGAAAAAAGAACAGGGCAATTTTCAAATGGTCATAGGCGAGTCCATTGGAGTTTCTTGACAAGGGCTCCCCAAAGCATCCCTCTATTGGGTTCTTCCTCATTTTCCTTTTGTCTTCCAAGGGTGGATATATTTTTGTAGATAGATTCTATGCCTTCTCCCACTACTGTGTGGCTTAATAAACCTGAAAAAAATAACGTAAATTATGATAATAAAGGCAGTGAAGACTTTGATGGGATTTTTATTTAATCTTCCCCGTACCTCTGTACTTGCAATGTATTTATGACAACAAACTCACTATAAATGGGCTGAGCTATTGTGAGCCCTCCTGGAGGAGTGGCTTCCAATGGCAATCCTAGATCATCTGCATTAGTGTTGGCTCTGGCCAGAACCGCCTAACCAAGGACAGGAGAAGCATGCCATTTTGAAACAGGAAGCGGAGTGAGGTTCATAGTGATGCTCAGGTTTTTAAAAATTGAGAATTTCATATATGCATATAATATATTTTTATCAAATCAACTCCCCCTTTCCCTCCCCTTAATTCTTCTGCTATCTCACCCCCACCCACCACTTTTCTCACTCATCATCACATACTCTTTTTTTTTATTTTCAATTTTCACTGTGTCCACTTAGTGCTGCCCGTATGTGTGTAGGTGTAGGGTCATCTATTAGAGCATGATATCACCGCGGATGCTGCATCCCTGAAGAAACCTGCCTCTCTCTCCCCCTGGGTGGCCATCAATTGGCAACAGCTCCTCCTAGGGGGTGGAATTTCATGAGCCTCTCCCCTGTCCCTGCTGGGATTTGGGCTGGCTTCATCTCGTGCAGGACTTACGCATGCAGTCATAGCTGCCGTGAGTTCATGTGTGCAATGGCACTGTCCTATCTGGCAAATGCTGTTTGGTGCCTATGTCTAATGCTTCTGACTCTGACAGTCTTTCTGCCTCCTTTTCCATGATGATTCTTGGAGGCTCAGGTTAAAACAACTTGCTTTTGAGAGGGAAGTCACTCTAGGTGGCCAGTGACTGATTGGTTTCAGGCGTCATCCCACTAGGGCCTACCTTTGAAAGGTTTGTTTAGCTGGGGACTAAGTTCCTGTGATATGAGACTTTGTGTTTGTGTGTGTGTGTGTGTGTAGGAAACTCTCTTCAAACCATAGCACCATGTGGGCACCCTGCATTTGGTGTAGAATAATTTCCTATCTGGTTTTAGGAAGCCAGCTGACTGGGAAGCTTTGGCAATCATTGAAATATCTTCAGAAATAATTGACCTGCCAGGTAAGTGATTGAGGTAGAGAAATTGCTCATTGATTTACTAGAGTGATCAGTATCCATTAAAACACTGTTCATTCCAAGTGTGGAGGCACACACCTTTAATCTTAGCACTCAGGAGGCAGAGGCAGGTCAATCTCTATGAGATTGAAGTCAGTCTGGTCCACAGAATTTGGGGCCAGCTTGGGCTAAAGGGAGACCCTGTCAAAAAAAAAAAACACCCGAAACAGAAAAAACAAAAAACAAAATGAAACAAAACTAAAATTAAAACAAAACAAACAAACTAAAAAACACTGCTCCAAAAGATCAAGCTCCCCACACACAGCCCAGTTGCTTATTTGTAGGTATTTTTACTTTGATGGCCTGTTGTTTTTATGAAGTCATATGTAAATAATTATGCTCTTACAAAAACAGATAAAGCTATACATTCACTGAATCCAAACCCCCACTCTTCACTAATAATCTGAGTAACTTATACAAATGTCTGGAATCAGCTGTGAAAATAAATAAACTTGTATGGATTTGGAAAGCTATGAAAACACATCGTATGGCCAGTGAGTTGCTCACTCATTGTGTGTGCAAGGCCAGCTTTATTTGGTTACAAGGAAGAACAGGTATGTGAGAAAGATGGATTGGTATGTCACTATTAGAATTCCAGGTAGCACCATGCGAGTCTTGCTTTCTGGTGTAGTTGGAAAGCACTGTGACCCTAAGGTGATGACACATTTCTTAGTTTTCCTCCATCTCACACTGCCCATTCTGAGTCTCTTTTTTTTATACTTCTTTTTTTTTTGTAAATTTTTAATTGAATTTTTGTGTATTTCATACAGAACATCTTTATCAATTTTAATCATCTTTATACCCCCTTCCCCATTGGAACCCTCCCATAGCCTCCCCCTCCTGGAATTCATACATTCTGTCATTTGTGTTAAGGCCTCTTGTGTCGTTAGTGTCCCCAGACATCCTTCAGTGCAAGTTCATCCACTGAGGTCTAGTCAGCTGAGTCTCCTTTTTATCTCAAATGATGGTTTCCTTTGAGCACTTACTCATCATTGCATTGTTCTGTCTGTAGTACGTCCCTCTTGGGGACAGCTCGTGCTTTCTTCTGGTTCTTATTTCATTCATACTCCATACTCGCGCTCCCAGGGGTAAAGATACCCTGCTGTATTCACTTATTAACTAGTATCCTCATGCGAACATCCCACGAGACCTCAAATTCAAGGTGTCAAAATTTGATTCTATTACTTTGCTTCCCCACTCCTTTCTCTGTTCATGTTCCTCCTCCAGTTGCCAGTGATACCCCACTTCAGTTCTTCCCTATAACCAACCAATCCTGTGTCAATCAAATCTCCATCTCCCCTGACATCATTCCTTAGTTAACATTCCTTTCTAATTCCTCCTGGCAGAGAATGCTAGCAATTTTCCTGAGCATCCTTTCCCTTCATAGCACTTACCTTGCTTTGTAGTGATGCGCTTCTGAGATGAGATTATGCTGATCTCAGTCCATAAAAGCTTAAAAGCAAGCTGCAGGAGAGCTTGACCTGGACCCTCTCAGTTTGTGTGGACCCATCATCTGACAGAAAGAAGTTCTATTCAATAGTGTGATGTGAATAATCGAGAATCAAGCTGTCTTCTTGCTATGGCCTAATGGCCTAATCATCCTCTCTCTCTCTCTCTCTCTCTCTCTCTCTCTCTCTCTCTTTCTCTCTCCTCTCTCTCTCTCTCTCTCTCTCTCACACACACACACACACACACATCTTATTCCTCTCCTCTCCATTTGCTATCTTGCAAACACAGTGAACATTTTGAGACACACCTAGGCATGCCATGTATCCGCAATATCTTGCAGTGAATGCTAAATTTGGCTCTTCCAACATAGCTTAGACATGATCTGACTCCTACCCCTGTCTCCAGCCTCATTTCTTTTTTTAAAAAATATTTTATTTATTATTTTTATTATTTATGTGTGTGAGTGTATTGCTTTCATGTAGGTAGGCACACCCGTGTCATGTGGATGGCTGTTGGCCACCATGTGGGTGTTGGGAACTGAACCCGGGGCCCTCTGCAAGAGCAACTAGTTCTCTTAACTGCTGAGCCATCTCTCCAGCCCCAGTCCCAGCCTCATTTCTTTTATTTCATCCCTCTGCTTTTAGTGACAGGGTCTCCATAGCTCCAACCCACTTGGAACTCACTATAGATTAGGCTGGCCTCGAACTCACAGAGATCTACCTACCTCTGCCTCCTGAGTGCTGGGATTAAAGGCATGCGCCACCACACCCGGTGTTTTGTTCCCTTTTTCCTACAGCCACCCTATCTTCTTCCTACCCATATTCCTGCCCAGCCTTGCTAACTACTCTTCAGCAGGAAGGCCTCAGCTTGGATGTCACCTTCCAGGAATCATTGTAGTGTTCCAGGAAGCTTTATAACCTGTGCTGTGACTCTATTGTAATCTGCACACATTATAATTCTTCAAATTATAATGTAGATCTGTCATGTGATTTTCTTCTACACCCACCCCCCCATAACCTGTGGGGGATAGAGCCCAGGGCTTGAAAGGAAGTAGATGACCAGTACATGTCACCCAGCTCACAGGGACAGGAAGCATGGTGCTGTTGTGGCTCAAGGCCTTGTTTTGGAGTGATGGTTTATCCGCCAGCTGCTCATTACTGTGATATATATGTGAGATAATCAACAGCGCAAAGAGAAAAGGCTTATTTCGGCTCACATTGTGAGTTCATGAACGACCGATTCTGTTGTTCAGGGTCTGTGGTTGTGCAGTATGTCATGACGGGAATGTATGGTGCAGGAGGCCTGTTCACCTCATGACTGGGCATGAAAGCAAGTGAACAAGATCCCAGGGCTCCGTAATCCCTTTTGAGATAGGTTCCAGTGATCTAAGACCTCTTTCTACGTCTCACGTTTTAAAGGTTCTGCTACTCAGTAGTACCAAGCTGAGCCTTCACAAGTGGGCCTGTGTGTGTGTGGGTGTTCCAAATCTGAATGACAACAGATGGTGAGTGGGGATTGTGCAGTCTGTGGTCGTCTTGGCTTGGTAAACCTTGTGATGCTCCTTTCAACCTAATTGTGTTTTCTTGGTCCTAACAGGTCCCCTGCTTTGATAGTAAGAGAGGGTGGTGAGGGGAGATGGTAAAGGTAATATATGCGTAATGGGAAACGAGAAGAGCAGAGGACTAGGTAAAAATACTCTGGAATAGCACAGAGGCAGCGGTACACAGCTGGTATGTCACTGCTCGTTATTATCCACATGATTTGTGATCTGATTGTTCCAGTGTTGCGTACAGCATCATGAACGAGAGTTCTTTGACTTCCATAGCACACTATCACTATGTGAAAAGAGCAAACATTTTTTAATAAGTCAGAAAGTACGGGTCTTAATTTCAATTATTTGGATTCGTTGTTTGAACGTTTGCAAATTAGAGCTGCCTCTCGGTGCTGCTCCTTCTAGGTCTCTCAAGCGGCTCAGCTGGTGTTAGGCCTCTCCGTGGCCGTATGCTCCTTTTGGTATTCAGGTTAAACTTCAGAAAAACAGAAGTTGGTTAATACTAGAATACGTGAGATTATACCCTGTCAAATTTGTGTTTTCACCTATTTGTGGCTTTCAGAAAATTGTGCCACTTAATCTAAACACTACCACTTAACTATACCTTAAACTACAAGTTTTTAGGAAAGTAAGAGTAAACTAACCTCAGAGATTTTTCAGTTAATTTAGATACAGGCAATAAACAGGGCTGATGTGTAACGTCCCTGGGGGCTGTAGTTATCATTGAGTCAAATGTCAAAGTCTAAATGCTGAGAAGTGTGTGGGAATATTGATCTGAGAATTCTTAGAAAGGGGCTTAAGAAGGAAGACACTGTGAACTACCACATGGCAAATGCTAGTAAACCTCAGCTATAATCAGCTCTGTCTGAGCCGCAGTGAGGTGATGCCATTTGACAGTGGGCTGAGCAGTGATACCCACACACATCAGTGCCCCAGCCTGTTTGCTTTAGCTCATCATGTATGGATGGAGCTAGGAAGGTGGTCACAACCCACCTGTGCTTTTGAGAAACACAGAATTACGATATGTTGATTTCTATAGCTGCTGTGACAGATCACCACACATGTGTCAGCTCACTGAGAACACCACCAATTTATTATTATATTGTTCAGACAGACGTTCTGAGTAGGTCTCAGAGGACTGAAAACTGGATGGTCACAACTGATTCCTCTGGAAGCTTGAGGGTGAATCTGTCAGATCCTTAACCTCACCACACTTCTAGTATGTCTATGGCCAGGGAAGGAGACATGTTCATAGGAACCAGATATAAGGATCTGGACATCTTTGGGGATAGTTGTCCAGCCTACTATAACATGTAAACCTAAGGCGTCTAATGCCTGCCTATTTTTACAGTGTCACAGCCGTCCCTCTGTGATAAGTGGTATGTAGGTGTCAGGCAGTTTCTAGTAAGTGTCTAGACTATACAACCCCAAGCATGTGTGACAAAGTGGTATCATGGAGGCAGCAAGTGGATATAAAGGTTGTAGTGGAGTTTGCAACTGTGCCTTGACATGTGGGTCATTTAGAGGACTGAATAGACAGAAACTCAGAGGCATGATAGAGCTTGATGTGTGGAGGAGGAAGAAAGTGGTTCTCTGTGTGTGCGTGTGTGTGCGCACCTGGGGGCTGAGGGCCAGTGCTGGGAGTTATGAGTGACAGGAAGCATCCTATTGAGCTAAGAAAGAACAGTACTTGGGTCGGATGTCCAGGGTAGAGCACACGTGGGGCTGGTCAGAGCACAGAGAGAGGGAAAAAGGCCGGGAAGACAAGGGGCACAGAGACCTGAGAAGGTGGCGTCCTGCAGCCACAGTTCCCAGTCAGCACAGGTGTTTTCTATCACATTCTTTCTTCTCTGACAAGGGACTTTCATGTTTACTGTTCTTATGTAAGAATTTTTCTTGCAAAATAAAGATTTTTTTCAATAGAAATATGATGAGATAAAATTTGCCAACTTATTCCTTGGTCCTGTAGGTTGGTATAGACCAACAAAAAAACTGAACAGGAGCTTGAGTTTGGGTTAGGGGCAGGGTCTCACCATGTAGCCCAGCCTGGCCTAAAACTTTTTATGTAGTTCAGACTGGCCCCACATTTGTAACACTCTTGCCCTTACCTCCTGAGTGCTGGGATGACAGGCCTGTGCCACCATGCCTGGCTTCTCAAGAATAGTTCCAATGGTTTTGTCATTGTTAAAAGAGGATATTATGTCTCAAAGAGGTGAGGGAAAACAGCATCTGTAGCAAGAGAAGAGAAGCAGCTGCTTGGATGATATTAATACAAGTTCTAGCTTTTCTTAATGTTCTTAATTTTCAGGGGACTGCACTAGGGGGTTGAGTTGATACAGAGTTTCAAGGTTTATAGGTTAGGGTTTATGCATAAGTGTGATGACATCATACTTCTCTAAACCATCCGCTCTTATTGGACTGAATTTGGTGGCAAAGTTACAGATTTGGAAGTTGGACTGCTTGGGTTCACAGCCGTGTTCAAACTTGCTCAACCCTGCTCACTACCTGTGTGACTTTGGTCAAATTACTCAGCTTGTCTGTGCAATTCCTTCACCTGTGAAATGTGGATAATGATAAAATCCATCACAGCCTGGATCGCCCTCAAGTCCAAGTCTGAACAAGGGATCTGTCTGAGTCGTATAAGAAAGGGTCCACATAGCAGGGTTAATGGGACAGGGGAAATCAAATGGGGACAGGGAATGCCAACCCAAGGACATGCTTGTTAGGATGACCATCTGCTGTGGGTGACAGATTGCTCTGAGGTTAGGGAATTGACCCTTCCCTTTAACAAATCTATTATGATGTTCTTAGCTCGCTGAGCTTTCCACCTGTTCCTCGCTGTTTCCACGCTGTGCTGAATCATGGCTTCTCCTGACTCCAAGGCACCATTGGAGCAGGAGAACTTATGAGTGACAGTCCTCACATCCAGCCTTCATCCTGGTATCTGCTGGTACATTTGATTGTCCCTCAGTATCTGAGGAGACTGGTTCTAGGACCACCTCCAACCCCGGATATTAAGATCTGCAGATTCTCATACCCCTTCTGTAAAACAACAGCATTTTCATAGAACCTGTGCACATCCTCTCTTTACTTTCAATCATCACTAGCTCCCTTATCCTAGCAACATGGTGTAAATACAATGCAAATAGTGTTAGACTGTAACGTTAGGAAATCGTGATGAGTAAAAACCACGCATGCTTGTTCACTACAGGTGCTTTTCAAAAAATTATTTTCCATCTGCAGCTGGTTGGTCTGTGGATATGGAGGGCTGTGTGCGTTATGCTGGGTCCTGCTGTCCTGTCAGTGTTGGGAACTTACAGCCACAGGCAGGCTTCTCTGTGCTTGGGGTGGGGGAGGCAGGCACAGGACAAGCCTCACTGTCTGGGGGAGGCCCCGGTGAGTATAGGTAGGGGGTGGGGAGGCTGTAGCCATCTTCGCTAGCTTCTCAGGCAACCTTGAATGTTCTTCCCGTGAGAGCCAAGTCTTCACAGAGGTACCTTCTGGTGATGCACTCTGATCTCCTTCCCTCCACCCTCAACAAGACCGTGACTGGTTTTGAGTCTGCAGTGGGGTGAGAGCTGATGAATCTGAGTCTGTTGTCCTCTCCGTTGACTTCTTCAGAGTCATAGCTGCCTTGTTTGTCTTTCTAATGATAAGCTTTATTTATTTAGAGCACTTTTTTGTTGTTATTTTTGAGACATGGTCTCCCCATGTAGACCATCCCAGGCTGGCCTCGAGCTTACTGTGATCCACTTGCCTCTGCCTCCTGAGCGCTGGGATTAAAGGTGTGTGCCCAGCCTTAGAGCACTATTTTGAGACAGGGTCTAGTCAAGAAGCCTCAGCTGGACTAGAACTTGCTATATAGATCAGGTTCTCCTTGGATTGTGATGATCCTCCTGCCTCTTCATCCCGAGTGCTGGGATTACAGGTGTGTGCCCCCATAGCCAGCTGGAGCAGTTTTAAGTTGATAGACAACCAGAGGAAAGTCCTGAGTGCCTGTTTCCCCATGCAAAGGTGCCGCTGTTCACTGTTACCTTAGTGGAGTTCATTTGCTACAAATGACCTACTGATGCTGATATTAATCCCACTGGAGTTCAGACTTTACATTGGGCTTAATATTATTATTTTTTTATGATGTACATTTTGAGGGTAGCTATACCCCCCATTGATCACCACATCAGTGAAGACAACCAGCTCATTGCTGATATGGGTGACATCAACAACCCGACCCCACGTAAGCAATGCAACTGCCACTGGCCTAAGTCTTCACCTTCTCCCTGTCCGTCATCCCAAGGACTGATAGAACAAGTCCACATGGTCAGCAAAGGCATCTTCAGTGCCACCTGAATGGTCACTGACTCCACTCTAATAAGCTGTTCTAAGCATCCTACTCCCTGTGAATTAAGTCTGCTAAGGCGACCATACAAGAAGGTACCACACACTGTGTGGCTTAATCTGAGACCTTTGTTTCTCATAGCTCTGTAGGCCTAATGTCAAGGTCAAGGTGCTGTGAGAGTTGGTTCCTGATGTTGAAGGCACCCTTTCTGGCTTGAAGATGGTTGCTTTCTTACTTTGTCCTCAAAAGAACTCTATTTTGTATAGATATGTTATAGAGACAGAGGGAGAGGGAGAGAGAGAGAGAGAGGGAGAGAGAGAGAGAGATAGAGACAGAGAGACAGAGATACAGAGAGAGACACTCTGGTGTCCCTTTCTCTAAGAACACTAATCTCATCAGATCAGTGGCTCATTCCTATAGCCTCATTAAATCATAATTACTTCTGTCAAGATCCTCTTTCAAATACAGTCATGCTGGGAGTTAGGAATGTAACATAATAATTTTGAGGATGACATAACACCCTCAAGAATGTGTAACACTGACTTCCTAACTTGGGTCCACTGAAATTATAGCAAAATACATGCTAACTTGTGGTTAAGTTACTGGAATGAGGTTTGGCAGCAGGAGAGGGAAGCTGGGGTGAAGGTTCTAAAGGGAGAGAGCACATCTAGGAGGTTTCTGAGGGGTCTGGTCCACCTGGTCCCTGAAGGTTTATAAGACAAGTTTTAGACCGGGATATTTTTATCCAGGTGGTCAATACCTTTGCCCCTCTCAGTTTCTCTTGCTGGACTCCTGAGCAGGTTTTATGACTATCTGTGACACCAGAGGGGCCCTGGGCAGGAGGTCAGAGGTGTGGAGCAGGGTGTGGAGGGCAACCATCGTGACCCACCAGACTTGTCATGTGTCAGTTTTCTTGGAGCTGACCCCTGCAGCAGTGTTGGGACAAGGAGGGTGGCTGGCAGGTCGGAGGCATGCAGGTACACAAGGAGGTGTGCAGGTGACATGAGTGTGCTGGGCGGGCTGAGGGCACTGGTGTGCAGTAGCCTCCAGTGCTGCGAGGGCAGTGCTGACTGCCTCATGCAGTCCAGTTGCTGTAACAGAACACCATGAATTGGGTAGTACATCAATAACAGAAATCTTTTTCACGCAGATCTAGAATCTAGAAGTTGAAGGTCTGCATGCCAGTGCAGTCAGGTACTAGAGATTGCTTTCGGGGCACAGATAGTCACCTCCTTGTGTCGTCAAGTTACAGAAAGAAGGTGAGAGCTATCTGGCGTCCATTTCTGTTCTAGTCTGTCTTCAATTGCTGTGACAAAACACTCTGACCGATACCAACTTTGGAGAAGAAAGGGCTTATTTGGCTTACATCTCCTGGGTTAACACTTAGGGAGCTCCAAGGGGAGCCTCAGGAGCCAAGGCTCCTGAGGGAGAACTCAGGGCTGGAACCTGGAGGCAGGAGCTGAAGCACTAGCCATGGAGGACTGCTGCTTACTGGCTTGTTCCCCTGGCCCATGCTTAGGCTTTCTTTTTTTTTTTTTAATATTAAAAAAAATTTTTTTAGAAGAGCCATTTCATTACAGCTTTAATGTACTCGATAACAGTTTCCAGAGCAAAGATACATCTCTTTCAAAAGTGGCTATAAAATTTTTAGGTTTGCTGTTGAATTAATACAGTCATACAATATTGAATTCAGTATAAGCCCTATAAGACATAAAATTGAATGAGTTTTTAACCTTTAAAAAAAGATCTCCATTTCAATTTAGAATATACTGTTTCTCACAGAAAGACTCATTGTTTTTGCTAATAACACTGAGGTGTTGGCGCATGCATCTCTCATCTGTATGTATCTGATTATTATTAGTCATAATCGGTTGCACTCAGATCTTTGGCACCTGTGTATGTCTGTAAAGTCATCGGGTAGAATTCAATGGTAATGTTTATCACCTCTACTAATTAACATGTTATAAATTTTTATACTTCCTCCTCAAATATAATTCATTTTTTTGAAATTTGTTGATTTTTTTGTGTGTATATATCACACAGAACATCCAAAACCATTTTATTCAACTATACACCCACTTCCCAGATGGCACCCTCCCATACCTCCCTCCCCCGACCAGAGCCCTTATACTCTGTTATACCTGCTACTGTCTGCTGTGTTGTTGGCACCCCCAGCCATTCCCCACTACTTGTCCATCTGGTGAATCTAGTCAGCCTACCTAGAGGTCTTGGTTTTAAGAAGGTCACCTGTTCCTCATCTAGAAGCAATCAGTTGTCAATATTCCGTTAGATAAGATTGGGGTCTGCTGTTCATTTTTCCAGTTCTATGCTGGGTTACTATCTGGGAGTCCCTTGGGCCACCCTGGCCAACAACTCAAAAGAAGGTATCTCCTATCTGGCATTGTTGCTTGTTATGTAGCCTTTAGCTATACATATTTTCTTAAGAAATATACATATTT
>NW_008343973.1:2540933-2543957 GCF_000622305.1 Nannospalax galili | reverse complement strand
CCATGATCTGCCAATGGAAGCAAATGTCACAAGGCGTTTCTTGTGGCTCCAGTGGTTGGGCCGTTGCCTCAGGCCTGCTGTGTGGCTGTCATTAGGACTTTCACCCTAGGCTCAAGCCTGTCTCCCACATCCTGTAACTAGTCAACCTAGGAGGGCAAGGAGAAAAAACTGTCCTTTATGTCCCTCTGACCAAATTAGTATAGGCCTCAAAGTATGTCTGTTAAACATCCAAGAAGGTTAGATCCACCATTCCTGTACTTTTAATTACTGTGTGCCATGTAAATAAATCTTGGGCAAAGACCAATTGTTCTCAGATAAACCTTGCCTAGACATAGATTTCTTGATCTGGTATGTATACTTTGTCAGTAGGTTGTAGGACTAATATGGTTCCCTCTGGTTTTAAAAGCTAGCTAGGCATTGTTTATCTCTCACATTGTCTCACCCCTCCATCATGGTTTTCCCACTTAAGGTGACCCATTTCTCCCCTTTCTAACTTACTAATGCTCTTCCCCTATGGTCCTACCTCTGTTGTATGGTCCCCCCTCTCTTGAGTTCCTTCTTTCCCTTTATCCCCAAGGTTCCTTGTATAACCCTCCCTCCATCCTCCCATTTAAATAACCCCATTTTTATCCATATCTCCCTTAGTAACACCTGTTTCCTACTGTTCTTCTGTCAGGTTCTTTGTTTTCCTTTACCTCCATGATTCCTTTTTACTATCGTGTTTCCTGTAGTTATGTCTGGATACATACTCACTTATCAGGATTTGGTTCTAGGTTCCACATATGAGGGAGAACACACGTCGATTTTTTTTTTTCTGAGTCTGTGTTACTTCACTCAGTATAACAGTTTCTAGTTCCATCCATTTACCTGCAAATTTCATGATTTCATCTTTCTTTACTGCTGAGTAAAATTCCATTGTCTAAATGAACCATAGTTATCCACTCATCAATTGAGGGACACTTAGGTTGCTTCAGTCTCTTAGCTATTGTGAAAAGAGCAGCAACACACATGGATGTATAAGTGTCTCTGCAATAGGATGAGTTCTTTGGGTATATGCCAAGGAGTGGTATAACTGGGTCAAATGGTAGTTTCATTTGTAGTTTTTTAAAGAGTTCTCCACACTGCTTTCCATAGGGATTGAAAAAGTTTGCAGCCCCATCAGCAGTGAATGAGTGTTCCCCTTTCCCCATACCCTCTCCAGAATTTGGTATCATTTGTTTTCTTGATCTTAGCCAGTCTAACTGGGGTAAGATGAAATCTTAAAGTGGTTTTAATTTGCATTTCCGTAATTATTAGTGATGTTGAGCATCTTTTAAGATGCTTCTTAGCCGTCTTTACTTCTTCTTTTGAGAACTCTCTGTTCAGCTCCTTAGCCCATCTTTTAATTGGGTTACTGTCTTGATTCTCTGTTTTTTGAGTTCATTATATATTTTGGGTGTCAAACCTCTGTCAGATGTGTCGCTGGTGAAGATTTTCTCCCAGTCTGTGGGTTTTCTCTTCACTTCCCTAGTTGCCTCCTTTGATGTACAGAAGGTTTTGAGATTAATGAGGTCCCATTTGTTGATTCTTGACCTTGTTTCCTGAGCAATTGATGTCCGGTTTAGAAAATCCTTTCCTACACCTATATCTTGTAGGTTTTTGCCAATGTTTTCTTCTAACAGTTTCAGAGTTTCAGGCTTCACATTGAGGTCTTTCATCCATTTGGAGTTGACTTTTGTGCAAGCTGAAATAGGGGTTTAGTTTCATTCTTCTATAGGTGGAGATCCAGTTTTGTCAGAACCGTTTGCTGAACATGCTGTCTTTCCTCCAGTGAATGTTCTTGGCCCCTTTGTCAAATATCAGGTGGCTGAAATTGCATGTACTCATATTTGGGTCTTCAATTTTGTTCCATTGATCTATGGGTTTATTTTTGTGCCAGTACCATGTTGTTTTTATGACTATAGCTCTGTAATACAGCTTAAAATCTTGTATAGCAATCCCCCCAGCCTTGCTCTTAGTGCTCAGCGTTGCTTTGGCTATCCAAGGTCTTTTATTCTTCCATATGAATCTTAGGATGTTTTCTTCCAATTCTGTGAAAAATGTCATGAGGATTTGATTGGTATTGCATTGAATCTAAGTGGCCTTTGGGTAGGATAGTCATTTTCACATGATTAATTCTTCTAGTCTATCAGCATGGGAGATCCTTCCATCTTCTGATATCTTCCTCAATCTCTCTTGAAAGATTTAAAATTTTCATTGTAGAGGTGTTTAATGTCTTTGGTCAGGTTTATTCTGAGATATTTAATTTTTTTTGCATTGAGGCTATTGTGAAAGGAAGTGTTTCCATGTGCTCTTTCGCTGATTGCTTGTTATTGGTATATAGAAAGACTACAGACTTTTGTCGATTAATTTTGTAACCTGCCACTTTACTGAAAGTGTTAATTATTTCTAGCAGTTTTCTGGTGGAATTTTTGGTGTCTTAGATATAATATCATATCATCTACAAAAAGGGATAGTTTGATCTCTTCTTTTCCAATAATTACCCCTTTAATTTTCTGCTCTTGTCTTATTGCTCTTGTAAGAATTTCCAGTGCTATGTTAAAGAGAAGTGGATAGTGGACAGTCTTGTCTGAGGGTTCCTGATTTCAATGGGAATACTTCCAGGTTTCCTCCATTTAGAATGAAGTTGGCTGTGGGTTTGTTATATATGGCTTTAATTATGTTGAGTTATGTTCTCTCCAGTCCAATTCCCTCTAGGATTATGAACATAAATCCATTCTTCTATAAGTCAAAAGCTTTTTCTGCATCTATTGAGATGACAATGTGGTTTTTATCTTTGAGTCCATTTATATCATAATGATGTTGATTTACTTGTGTATATTAAAGCAGCCCTGCATCTCTGGGATAAAGCCTACTTGATCACAGTGAATATCTTTTTGATGTGTGTCTGTATGCGGTTTGCAAGTATTTTTTTGAGCATTTTTGCATCTATGTTTAAGGATATGGGTCTATAGTTTGTTTTGGGTTTTTTTTTTTTGGTTTATT
>NW_008343973.1:2539416-2540792 GCF_000622305.1 Nannospalax galili | reverse complement strand
TTTTTTAGTTGGGAGGTTTTGTATTACTGTTTCAATTTCTTTTTGTGATATGGGTCTGTTTAAGCTATTAATATCTTCTTGGTTTAGTTTTGGTGGTTCCCATGCCTTTAGATATCCATCCATTTCGTTTAGGTTTTCAAATTTAGTAGCATAGAAGTTTTTAAAGTATTCCCTTCTAATGTTCTGTATCTTTCTGATGTCTGTTGTGATGTTTCCCCCTACATCTCTGATTTTGTTCATTTGGAGGTGATCTTTCTTTCTTTTGGTTAACTGGGCTAGGGGGGGTCTGTTAATCTTGTTTATCTTTTCAAAGAACCTGCTTTTGGATTTGTTGATTCTTTGTATTGTTTTCTTTGTTTCAATTTCATTAATTTCTGCCCTGATTTTTGTTATTTCTTTTTGTCTGCTGGGTTTGGGTTGCATTTGTTGTTGCTTTTCAAGTGTCTTGAGTTGCAATGTTAAGTCATTTATTTGTGTTCTTTCCGATTTTTTAATGTAGGCACTTAGAGATACAAACTTCCCTCTAAGGACTGCTTTCAGCATGTCCTAGAGGTTTTGTTGTGTTGCATTGTCCTTTTCATTTAGTTCCAGGAATACTTTTATTTCCTTCTTAATTTCTCTTTTGAGCCATTCATCATTTGGGAGTGCGTTGTTTAATCTCCATGTGTCCATGTGGTGATTAGGGCTTCTGCTGGTGTTGATTTTAAGCTTTATTGCATTGTGGTCTGATAGAACGCATGGAATTATTTCAATCTTTTTGTATTGTTGAGGGTTGATTGGTTCCCCAGTATACGGTCGGTTTTGGAGAAGGGTCAATGGGGCACTGAATAGAAAGTATGTCCTTTGTTGCTTGGGTGGAATACTCGGTAGATGTCTGTTAGGTCCATTTAATATATGGTATTGTTTAATTCAGATGTCTCTCTGTTAACTTTCTGCCCTGTTGACCTATCTAATGGAGACAGTGGGGTATTGAAGTCCCCTACTATTAATGAGTTGGGATTAATCTGGGTCTTAAAGTCCTGTAGTATTGTTCTTATGAAGTTGGGTGCACCAGAGTTTGGTGAATATATGTTCGTGATTGTAATATCTTCTTGGTTTATTGCTCCTTTGACCAGAATGAAGTAGTGCCTGTCCTTGAAAGTGAGATGAGCTTCTTGCAGAAAACAAAAAGATGGGTTTTGTTTCTTTATCCATTCACCTAGTCTGTATCTTTTGACTGGGGAATTCAGTCCATTAATATTTAAAGTTATTAATGAAAGATGTGTATTTAATCCTGTCATTTTTATTTCTGTTCACATTCTTGAAATAGCTGTGCATTTGCACAGTTATACTTTCATTGAATTTCTTTCCATCACCCCTGTGTATAATCATTCCTT
>NW_008343973.1:2533962-2538955 GCF_000622305.1 Nannospalax galili | reverse complement strand
CTTGGGATTCTTCTCCTTCCTGTATGCCTATGATTCATAAGTTTGGTCTTACTATGGTGTCACACAATTCCTTCATACTCCATCCTTTTGCTTTCTTAAATTTTTCATAATCTTTGCTTGAGTGGTCTAGTTCGTTCACTTTATCTTCCAGTCTTGATATTCTGTTTTCCAATTCATTCATCCTATTGGTGAGGCTTTCTCCTGTCGTTTCTAATTGGCTTACGGAGTGTTTCACTTCGTTCTTTATTTCAGCCTGAGTATTCTTCAATATTTCTAGCTCTTTTCTGAATGCATTCAGAATTTTATCCCTATCTTCCTTCGGTTCTTTGATTTATTTTGTGTTCTTTAAATTCACTGAATCCTTTCATCATGTTTATAATTGTTCTTTTGAGTGCCATGTCCTGCATTATCTCTAGGGGGTTCTCACTGTACTCCCCTACAGGACTTTTGGTATTTGGTGGGGTTATGTTATTTTGGTTTTTCATGTTATTTTTTTTCTGTGATTTTGACATGTGAATTTCTCTTGTAGTTTCTGATTCTTGTGTGAGAATCAAGCCTTCAAGTTTAGGTCTGCTTCTTTTTGTAAACTTTATGTGCCTTCGTGATTTACTTTTGGGGCATGAAAAGCTTGTTTATCTAAGCTTCTGGTTCTCTCTTTTGATTTTGTATTGGAGTGGTCAGATTGCTTTTGTCTTCAGGCGTTCCCATAGAGGCCCAAGTCAGATGAGGATCAAATGCTCTCAGGCTTTCTCCTAAGGTCTGGATCCCTCCTGGAAAGATTTTGGCCTCAGGAATTTGGGGTTGGACTGCCTGGGAGCTGGGCCCAGGAAAGATGCTGGTCTCGGGCAGCTGTTGGCCGTGCCACCCAGAGATGCAAAGGGAGATGGGGGTGGGAAGAGGCACCAAGGGCTCCTGGGGACCAGGAGAGAAGCTGGAGGGTTGTGCAGGCCCTGGGAAGCAGAAGGAGGTGCAGCCTGCTTTCTTATACAATACAGAACAACCTGCTCAGGGGTGGCACCCCCACCAGTTGGCTGAACCCTCTCGTATCACTCAAAAATCAAGAAAATAACCCACAGACATGGCCACTGGTCAGTCCAATGGAGGCAATTCTCCAATTGAGGTTCCCTCTACTCAGGTGTGTCAAGTTGACAACCAAAGCTATCCAGCACACTTTCAGAGGGGAACTAATCTTATTAATTATGGTGGTTCCTATTAATTGCCTATGAAAGGCCCCACCTTGGCTCCTCATACCAGCGGTTTGGATTCAGCATATGCATTTTGAATGGGCAGTGTCACAGGATTTATTCATTAATAGTGATAATCCCATCATAGAGAGGCAAAAATAAGCAAGCAGCAACTTACAGTTTGAGCACGCTCTTCTCTCTGTTAGTAAGCTGTCACAGGCTGACTGGAGGAGAGTCCTTGATGATGGCCTGCTCCCTGGTCAGCCAGTTTTCAGCAACTCTTAATCAAAATTTCATCCTAAGTACAGTTCAGCTTTTTGAGATATGTGACTTTGAATGCTTTGAGTCTGGGTCTGCTCTGTGCAACTTGGTCATAGCTCTCAATAGGCTCTGAAGGCATTCCAAGAACTTCCTGGGTCCACCCTGAACAGTGACATCAAGGCTTTCTTGACGTTTGTCCTGGAGGAGTTGTTGGCAGATTAGAGGCATTAAAAGGGTCCATTGCTCACCATTTTATTCAAGCTGAGTGCGGAAAAGGTGAATGGAAAGTGTCAAAAACAACCATCTTCCCTAGGCTGTGTTTAGATAGAATCTGTGGCACAGAGCCCTAGAGGTGAGCATCATGGGTCGTGGCATACTCCTGGGAAGGGTTTACATGTGTGAGAAGTTGTTCTAACCCTGTACTCTGGAGTATACCATTCATGCTACACTTAGATGAATAGGGGTCCTGCAGGGGATGAGGGGTGCCTACAGTGACCTGCCCCAGGGCCAGGGGCTCTGCCCTTTAACCAGGTCACACAAGAGGTTTGAGCTCATCAGGCACCTGTGGTCTTGCTCATAGAACTTGGCAGCTGACCTCCCGTCTGTTTTTGTTCTTTCACACATTTCTCACCGGTGGCCAAGCAGCATCTTCCAAACTGCCAATTCAAGCCAATATTTTGTTCCTTTAGGACATATATATTTGGGTACATCCTGCCACAGCATGCTGGTTTTCATCAAATAAAGACTAAGTTTGGTGAGGAAAAAGTAAAATCAAATAAATTAAGGCAAATTTGAGGCAACCCATAATACTAGGCTCAGAGGATGTGACACATTACCCTACAACCGAGGGTATGGCCAAATATAACCCTGTGCGGCTTGCTGCAGTGTGTAGTTTTCACTTGAGCAGCACGTTACAATCCCACAGCCAGCCAGCGCCGTCATCTGGCTCCCAACGCCCTTCCTTTCTTGTCTTTCCCGCCTCCCTTTCCACATATACTCTTCAAGCTACCTAATCCCATTCTTTTAAACAAATATTTTATCACTTTCATTTTATGTGTGTGCGTGTATTGCCTGCACCCGTGTCATGCAATGCCCACGGAATACAGAAGAGGCTGTCGGATCCCCTGGAACTGGAGTTACGGACAGTTGTTAGCTGCCATGTGGGTGCTGGGATTCAAACCCGGGTCTTCTGCAAGAATAACCAGTGTTCTTAACCGCTGAGCCATCTCTTCAGCCCCCACCCCATCCCATTCTTACAAACCAGCTTGTTATCCTGTTGGTATCAGTCTAAATCCTTGACAAACAACCAATATAATCTCCATCCTACTTGTGAGTTTTGCCTTTAAAGTGTGTCTGCAGTCTGGAAGACGTGGGAACACATTTTAGCCTGCCTGAAATTTATATCTCCCCTCTTGCAGTTCTGATCAGCCCAGATAAATTCTCCACGTGCTTAACCAATTTGTACTTCAGTATCTCTCAAGGGTCTAGAATGAAAACTCTCTTGTCACAAATACGGAACAATATATTCACTATTTGTTTTGGATTTATGGCATACGTAAAAGATAATTGTTAACTAAATCTTTGAAGACTATTTCCCAGTATTTCCAATATTATTCTAATACTCTTCCTATGAGTAACATCCTAATCATTTTCTGTAAAGTTTACTGAGAAATGAGAACACATGGTTAACAAGTTATGAGCAGACTGAATAGAAATGAGAGGGGTTAAAAGACTGCATACAAATTACAGGAACTTAGAATGTGTATGCTCACACCATGCCTTTAAATGTAAGACAGTTTGATTCTAGATCATATCAGGCCCCCATCATTCTACAGAAATCCTTTTTGCAATAAGCAAGTATTTCAACCAGAATAATAGGTATCCTCTGCCTATTTCACCAAAATACTGGTTTTTTTTTTTCTGTTAAAGAAAGAAAGAAATACATTTCCCAGCCATAATGAGCTCTAAAGATATACTATGAATGCGGGCGTGCCTCGAATTAAGAATGCCAGACATTTAAATAGCTGACCTCATAGGGCACATAAATTAGAGGGTAATTACTTAAATGTTCCTCAGTTTGTGAAAGGATTTACAACAGGGTTCCTCCAAATAGCTGACTCTCTTGTGAATTAAAATTACTGGTGTGTGTTTTAAAATTATCTCCCCACCCCCCTTTTTAAGAAACACACCTGTTGCTTAACAAGGTGTGTCAGAAAGAAGGAAGCCCAGAGGGTTTTTTCCTTTGCTAAGCAGATTTTCAGCTCATACACAGTGCATATACATCACCCTTCTCTTTAGGTGGAGGGATGAGTCAGCAGTCCAAGCTGAGCTCTCTGTGGAGTTCCTTTTCCTATCTGTAGCAGGGTGGGGCAGAGTCTCCACCAAAGGCCTGGGGCTTGGGCTTCCTAGAATCTCCCCTGTGGAGTCGGGGTCCAGGAGAAGCAGAGTATTTTGTGGAGCTCAGAGATGCTCTGGGCTCAGAGTATTTTGTGGAACTCAGAGACGCTCTGGGCTGAGCTTTCTGCCCTGGAATATTTTAGGGTAAAGGGAGGTACAATTCCAAATGGTGAAGAGCATTGGAGGATGAAGAGGAGGAGACCCAGGAGACAATTGACTAGACTCTAAGGTTGTGGCTTAGCTTTATCTGTACCACCTGACATCTAAATGTAGTCAGGAGGAGAACTCATCCCTTTAAGATGGTTGAGCTCACTATCTCCATCTACAATTGATCTGAATTCCTACGAAAGACTGTCAGGAATGCCGTTCTGGATGAGGCTGATCTTTTGAAGTCATAGGAAAATCTCTGCTTCCTGTTACTTTGAAAGTAGCTTGTCTTTCTGTCCAGGCTGCAGTTTTTCTCACTAACTTGAGGCTCTGTGACACAATGATTTTGCCCTCTGTTTGTGTTTAACTGGACCCATTCCTTTGCTTTTGACTGGAAGGAATATCTTCAGGACCAACTCAGGTTTTTGTTTCCAAGCCTTGGACTGATGCTAGCTCTGATCCGAGGTGAAGGATTCATCATTTATTTACCCACAGATGTTTCTACATCTCCTGCTTTACATCAGTGGAGGGTCTCCTCATTGGGATACATAGCCATGGAGTGAGAAAATTCTACCTGGGGGAGGTAGACAATGATGAATAAAACAAATAGGAGATAAAATAAGAAAAATATGGAGAATGTACTGCTTCATACAGTACTTAATATAAAAGATGGCTCTTGTATTTTTTTTCCAAAAATTAAAAATTATAATTTGGGGCCTGGAGAGCTGTCTCAGTGTCTAACAAGTATTGACTGCACTTGCAGAGGACCCGGGTTCCATTCCCAGCATCCACATGGCAGCTAACAACCATCTGTAACTCCAGTTCTAGGGGATCTGACACCCTCTTCTGACCTCTGGACATTGTAGGACACGGGGTACACTTATACACATGCACTCAACACACTCATACACATAAAATAAATAAAAATATTTAAAAAGTTATAATTTCTTTTATAATTATCAAATGTTATTTTAGATGGTAATTTTTTTAAAAATTAAGAAAAT
>NW_008343973.1:2519074-2533315 GCF_000622305.1 Nannospalax galili | reverse complement strand
ATGGCTGCCCACACTAGAAGGACTGAGAATCTGGTAATTGCTGGATGTTTCAGGGTTCCGGTCTGGTACCGAAGGCCTGAAGAATTCCTGGAGATCTGCTCGTCTTCAGTTTAGTAGAATCTGAAGAAGAAGATTCTACCATCAGTGAAGGAATGCCACAGCAGCAACATGAACCTGCCAAAGACAAAGAAGGCAAGCAGGCAGAAAGAGAATGACCTTTCAGACGAGCTGCCATCAGAAGGTAACACCCACATTTAGGGTGGGTCTTCCAGCTTCAAATAATCCCATCAAGAAAGTCTCTCTCATTTCAGTTAATTCTAGGTCCAAGTTAGCTACCAAGATTAGTCATCACACCATGGGACAAAATTGCAGTTTCTTGTTGAAATGTTTGTCTTAGATGGGTGGATCTCAGGAAGATTAGTTTCACTCTGAGCAATCCTATAACAAGCCCAGTGGTAAAAGAGCTGAGGCCTCAGGTGAACAACAAGAAGCCAAGGAAGAAATAACCAGTACTGACAGTGCATTTTCCATGTGGACTCAGGTCCTTTGCTTTGTCCAGCCTTCAGAGGATACAGCCCCCTCTGATATGCAGACCAAAGCTAGAACCACTCAGCTGAGTCTTTCCTGGGTCCTGGCCACTGGAAACTGTAGGGCAGCATACTCACACTGTTTTAAGCCACTCGTACTAGAGCACTTGGTCATGCAGCAGTAGCTAGCTGATACAATTGCCGACCCCACTGCTACATAATTTACAGATAAGTAGAACTCAAAAGCATAGCAATCATGACATCATATGAGAAAGTTTCCTTTGCAAAGAAATCTGGGCAAAATAAAAATTTCTTTGTATGATCCTACTGTTCATTCTGTTTTCTATCCCTTAAAATTGGTAGAGTTAGTACTTTTTAAAAATAGCACACACAAGCACATGCACACACACATGCACACGTACACACACACAAACTTGTATTCAATGAGGTGGCAGTTTTCATGACTGCACTGTTTGTCTATTTTCCTTTTCTTTCTCTAAAATCTACCATTTCTTTACTTTTAAGCAGCAGACAATGCATTTAATAGAAGTTCATAGATAATCAATTAATGATAACGATTTAAATGTACTTTCCTCAGAGAATTTCATATCCACTTTCCAGTGGATTTGCTAATGTCATCTCTGCCCTTTTCTCTATTTTAAAATATTTTATTACTTTATTTTAATTCACACATAATAATTGTGCAGATTTATGGGATATTCAGTACACCAGAGTAATATTCGATACATGTGGTGATGAGCAATGGTGAAATCAGGATGAAGAGCGCTTCCATCTCACCATTTCTTTGTTTCGGAGTCCTCAAGCTCCTCCCTTCTGATTCTTCAGAAGATATAAGCAGATATTGCAAACCCAGCTGTGCTGCTGTGTTTTGGCACCTGCTACCTCACACCCCTCTACTGCCCTTCCCTTGGTCCTTACCAGCCTCTTGCATTCACTACCCATCTACTAGGAGGCCTACTTTGTATCTTCTATCTATGTGGTAGGACATGTATTTACATTTCTAATGCCACTTGTCACTTTCAGTGTCCAGATTTGGAAAAGCTTTATGATCATCTTCATCAAAAGAAATAATCCTATCAATTTACCTTTGATTTCCTCATTTTTCAAATTTATAGGATGGTGCTACTTCCAAGAGTGAAAGACAGGATTTTCCTGAGTGACTAATAGAATTTATAAACTGGCCAAGATCTCTTGTGTGAAATGCTGCATTCCCTCCTGATGCCCATGTAGAGAGAGACAGGCGTGTCTCAGCTCAGCTTCGGGTGCAGCAGTGAAGACTTCAGTCAATTGAAATGAACCTGCTTGGTCCAGGGCACACAACTGGAGAGGTGTCACAAACTGCACTAGTGGTTATACCAAGGTAGCCAATACTTGGGGTTGGATAAGATGGGGTCAGGGATGTAAGTATGTTAATAAAATCTTGAACTCAAAAAAGGCTAAAGATGAAAAGATATCTAAAGTTTTGATATGTAAAACCCCCGAATCTAAAATGTGGGGTCTATGCCCTTAGCAGCATAAAAGAAATTATTGAATTGATTGATCATCATCCTTCTGCTCCCCCAAAACTTTTCTGAGGCCACAGCTCTCAGTGGGAAGTTGTAGCAGGAGACTGGGAACGTGAGACAGTGCCATCAAGAGTAGCATATAAGAGAAGCCAGCTAACAGAAAAAGCCTGGAAGCAAGGGTCACATACACAAACAGTGCACACAGTGAAAAAAGTCCACAATGTTCAAACACAAGAGAGCTGGGTGCTATGTAAATTACCTATAAAGGGTCAGGAGCCTCATGGCCCAGAGCTTTAGAGAAGCATAGGCCTTTTCCAAGCTCACCAACCCATTCCCAGCCTTGGTAATACCTTCTTTCTTGGTAAACGGTCTCTGTTTCTATTGCTAAAAGATACATGAATTAAGCTGATCTGGCTGGGTGATGCACACCATTAATCCCAGTGCTGTGAAGCAGAGGCAGACAGAACTCTGTGAGATGGAGGCCAGCCTGCGATGATCTACATAACAAGTTCAGAGCCAGCTGGGACTATGTAGTGAGATACTGTCTCACTGCCCATCCCCCCAAAACCCTTAGAACATAAATTTTTAAAAATGTGGTATAAGGAGGGTCATTTAAAACACTTGACGTTTGTTGTGTTGATCAGTGACCATAGGAAAGAAAGCATCATGTCTCCAAGAAGATGCTGCTGCTCCCATTGGGTTGAGAAAGGTCCAGTGATAACTCATTTCCTTCTTGATCTGACTGATCCTTTGAGCCATGAGTCCAGAGATATCAGCTCTGGGAGGGGATGGTGGGCAGAGAGAGGCAGCTCCTCTTTGTTTGGTCTCCTCCACAAGAAGATCCTTCTGTGAAGACTTGCTCTCCACAATCCTGAGACCATTCTCCTCTGGTCATTCGTGTACCTATTTCTCCAAGCCTCCTTGACAACAGTCTTCACTTTTGAACTTTTGGTCACTTGTTGAAACCATTGCTGTTTCCTGTGAACTGGTGGAGATACCTCTGTTTCTCTCTCATTCTAGAGAAAGTAAAAATGAGAAATAGACAAAAGGGAGGGAAAAAAACCACAAAGAAACCCAAACCCCTCTTAATACACATGTGCTACTTGAAGTTCTTTCTTTTTTGTCTTTCTTGGAATGTGTTGCATGGTGAACTGTCTTCTCCTGAGTGCCACCAGCGTTGTCATGCAGAACCATCTGCTGCAAAATCAGTTCCTTTCATTAAAAAACAAATTCCAGCAAACTGTCCATAGGAAAGTCCCCAGAGAGCTTGGGCCTGACATGCTTGAGTACTGGGCACATCTGACTTAATGGCTCAAGTAAAAGTGGTTCCTGATTGTCAGCTTGTATGCTAAGCACTGCTTATCAAAAGGATGATAATTATGTTCTCAAGAACCTTACTTCAAAGTCCTCTGATCAGGGATTACAGTTTTCCTATCAGGATTTATGTGGACCAACTACAGGCATTCCATTCTGTCTTCTCCTTCTTAACTCTGCCTCAGGCCTTTTGAGCACCACAGGATCTGCTGTATCTCAAAACTGAAATGTTTGTAGGTACTGGACCATCTGCAGAGCCTTCTATTGTCTTAGGCTTCCCTGAAAATTGGTGCCCTTTTGTGTTATTTGGTAAATGGACAAAACTACACAAATGAATATAGTATGTTTTGTCCTTGAGGTTGAAAGAGGCTGCTTGAGGAGTTGTGGTGGGTTTGTGATGAAGCATATACTCTTATACTTTAGAGACACTCCCTGGAGGCCCCATATACCACAAATTTTGCATGATGCAGGTCTTTGAATTTTTACCTCCTACGTTCTGCTCTAAGAGATACTGGGGATTTGCTATTGGCATTCTGAGTTATGCAATGGTGAGGTGATCAAGGTCTGTGGAATAGATTATGGAAGACTCAGAGAACTGACATAACCCTGACATCAGATGGTGAAGATGGACTTCCAAGGGAAAGCAAATTGCTTCAAGTGAATTATGGTTATTGGGAAAGAAACAAAATTGTCAGGTTGATAGATGTTTAGTAGGTACCAGGATCTGTTGATTTGCTTCAATAATGAGATTACTTTAGGAACAGCAGGGGCATTTGATATCACCATCTGATTAAGTTTATGGTAATCCAACATCATTTTTCAAGGTCCACCTTTCTTTTGCATAGACTAAGTGGGTGAGTTCAGTGAGGACACAAAATGAATCAACCCTCTTGTATCTTTGGACCTGATGATGGGACTTTATGTCCATGACTTTATTGTGATGTGCAGGACTTTTAGGTTTGTCCTTTTGTGTGGAGCATGGAATTGGAAGACAGTTTATGCTCCAGCTCACCTTGCATGTCTGTGTCAGGATATGCTCTCAAAAGGAGGTGCCAACCATGGAACAGGGTCCAGGATCTACTTGTACCTTGTCTTCATGACTCATCACTTGATTGGTGAGTCTCAATGACATTCTGGATCCCCAAGAACTGTTGTTAGCTTAGAGTTAGCAACTAACAGTCTCTGAAAGACTTGGGCATTTTTCTTTCTTCATTTCACACACACACACACACACACACAAACACACACACATACACACACACACGCACACACACATGCACACACACATATATGTCTATAGCCACAGGCTCTCTAAAATGATGCAAGAAGATGTCCAGTAAATGTTTGCGAGTTACGATAGGTCCCCAGTGTCTCTATTCATACACCAGATCCTGATCAGTGAACTGCCTTAGGCTTGGAACTGGAATGAGCTGACAGGACTCTCCTTGTTGCTGCTTAAGCTGGACTGCTGTTAAATGTTTAGAGGGTTTTCCGCTGCCTAGAATGAGACCCTGTGTATGTATACAGTGGCAGTCAATCTATTTTAGTTCATAGGCTTTGATTGTGTGATAGTTTATGCCAAAGACTAAAAGGCTTTTCAAGTCATACCACTATGCTTGCCATCCTGATTGTTTGAAGGTGGTGTAGTTGTGTCCCTTCCTTAGCTGTTTGAGGGCTGCCAGTCGGCTTATGTAAGTCAACTTCTTCTGCTTGTGAGATCAGCTCATTGTTTCACTGGCAGCATCTCTCACTTGCATATGGAATGCAGCCAGCACAGCAATTTTTAAGGCTTTGCAAATGTTCCTTAGCCATGTGTGTGAATGCTCAGAAAAATGGGATTTATGATGCACCTTTGGGGGACATATAACAAGGGTAGCTGAATGAATTTCACATGATAAATTCTACTCCATGACCATTTTTCAATGTATTTGAGTTTTGACCACATTATATGAATAATACCGTTCTTTGTCTTTATCATAGACTCCTATTCAACCAAGCTGCTCAACTACTTGAGACTTCACAATGAATTTTTAATAAATATTTTATTTATTATTTTTATTTTATGTATATGCATGTATTACCTGCATGTAGGTAAGCACACCAGTGTCATGCAATGCCCACGGAAGACAGAAGAGGCTGTCGGATCCCCTGGAACTGGAGTTATGGACAGTTGTTAGCTGCCATGTGGGTTCTGGAATTTGAACCCGGTCTTCTGCAAGAACAGTCAGTGTTCTTAACTGCTGAGCCATATCTCCAGTTCCCACAATGAATCTTTTGTAAATATTTATTTGCAGTACTGGGGATTGAACCTAGGCTCTTTTGCATGCTAAGTAAGTACTACTGAGCTATAACCCTAGCTCTTCATTTAAAAAATACGAAATATTTATTTATTTATTTATTTTTATTTTATTTTTTTATGAGTATGGGTGTTTTGCCTCCATGTATGTAAGTGCACTTATGTGCAGTGCCCATAGAGGCCAGAAGAGGGCATCAGGTTTCCTAGAACTGGAATTAGGGATGGTTGTTAGCCACCATGTGGATGTTGGGAATTGAACCTGGGTCCTCTGAAAGAGCAGCCAGTACTCTTAACTTCTGAATCATCTCTTCAACACCTTCATTTAAAATTTTTTATTATGTAATTTATTCTGAAAAAGTGGTATATTTATCATAGGATTTTTGGAAAATGCAGGAATGTTACTAAACTGAACGCATAATTTGATGTATATCTTTTCAGTCTTTCTAAAAAGGTGTGTGTACATCTTTACTTTCCTGAAAAAGAAGACCTGAGATATAGTGTACTTTCTGTTTTATGACTCTATTTACCATAATTTTTGAGCATTTTCTGATGTATATCAGTTTCTTGAATATTGTGATCTTAATAAATATAATTTTACCAATAAATATTGATAAACAATAATAGGTAAATAAAATTAAAATTATATATTACTTAAATAGGGGCAAATACATTTTTATCAATAAATTTGAGCTAGTCCAAGCCATGTCTCTCTCCATGGCCTAACAGGTCACTACCACACTCTTCCCTAAGTATTTTTATACCCTCAATTGGAAAATGTTGCAACTTTGTAACAGTTTCTTCCCTTCCCTGCCCTTCCTTCTTTTACTTTCCCCGACCTCCCCTCCCTTTCTCTTCCTTCCTCTCCCTCCCTTCCCTCTCCCTTCCCTTCTTTTTCTCCCTTTTTTGACTGAGAGTTAAGCCCAACAGCTTGCATATACAAAGCACATGCTTTATCACTGACCCGTACAGCATTCTTTTTACAACTACACTTTCTACAGCCTGATAGGGCCAGGTTCTCCTGCGGCTCTCAACTCCTTTCCCATCTAGTATCTAGTTATAACCATAGAAGAAGTACAAATACAGTCATATGCTGCATAATGACATTTTGGCCAACAATGGACTGCATGATATTATGCTTATAACAAAATATCGTTATGGAGCTGAAAACTTCCTGCTGCCTAATAGCACTCTGACATCATAGCAAGCCACATTACTTGCATGTTTTTGGTGATGCTGGTGTGAACAAACCTACTGCACTGTCGTTCATATGACAGTGTAACAATAAATATCTGATAACAAAAAGCTATGTTATTGGTTGTATATTTACCTAAACCATTTTTTGGTTATTTTTGGAGTGTATGTTTCTACTTCACGCAAATTAAAGTTTACTAAAAAACAGTATACCCTGTTACTCAGGTAGCAAAGTTGTAGCTTTCTTGTTATGCTTTTGATTTGTGGTATTGTGCTACATCCTTAGCCTTTGGTATTTTGAGACATGGTCTTATTACACAAAGCCCAGTCTGGCTTTGAATTTGTGATCCTCAGGCCTCCACCTACCAAGTAATGGGATTGCAGTGACGCACCACCATGCCTCACTTACATCTCCTGTTTACACCAAGAGGCTACATCGACTGATCTATGCCATCCAAGTTTGTGTAAGTTACTGTATTATATTTACACAACAACAAGTGGCCATTGATTTATTTCTGACGTGTCCTTCTTGTTAGGCAGTGTACAAGTGTAGAAGTCAGGGATGTGAAGAACATACACCTCTCTTTGATGAGAAACAGCCCCAGAACAGGCCAGTATAGTCTTCACTAACGCAGGAAAGGCCTCATTTCATAATGGAAGAAGATCTGCCTTTCTTGGAAGATTTCAGGATTAAGATTTAAGATTTGGGGACTAAGATAATTTGGATTCCAAGGATTTAATTTCCTATGCCTGTTCTTGGGTTTCTCCACTTGCAATCAATTACCTAATGTTTATGTGTGATGTGATGAGGCTGATAACATCTTCTTTATGTTTATATTATTATGTATGTGTATGTACATGTGTGCATGCATGTGTGTGTGCACACATACCTATGTTCATGCATATGGAGGTCAGGGGAAAACTTTGAATGCCATTCTCAGGAATATGCCTGTATCCTTTGAGATAGGGGCTCTCATTGGCCTGGCACTCATCAATTGGTTAGGCTGGTTGGTCAGAGAGCCCCAGGAATCCTCCTGGGATTACAAGCACAAACCACTATGCCCAGTATTCTTAAGTGGGCTCTGGGACTCAAATTCAGGTCCTCATGCTTACAAGGCATGCACCTACTAAGCTTTTCCCCTGCCTGAAGTTGTTAACTTCTGTATAACTTTCAGGCTCAGATCCTGCTTGAATTTCAAGTTTCATTTCAGTCCTGTTATAGGAACAGAGATTCTTTTAGGAAAACTTCCTGGCTTCCCATATCTTTCTTTAAGTCCACTACATGGTCTGAAGTCTTGAGGCCAATATCCTCAACTATCTAATGTTAATCTGTTATCTAATCTAATAGCATCCACCCTCTTCTCACTGTAATAGTTTATACAAGCAGCCATTTGGATTCTGCTACTTCCTATATCTAGTTAGGCCCAATTACCTGAAAGATTAGCGTTGAAAGGAATTTGCCTCAGGATGCTTAAATAAAGGAGAATTTACTGTTAAGTATTAAATTCCTTCCAGAATCAATGGGACAGTACAGACTGAAGCCGTGACTCAGCTCTCAGGAATAACTACAAGGCCCAGGATAAACCCTTCTCCACCAGGACGAGAATCACTGTCTCCCGTTGCAGGAGCATTGACTTCAGCAGCCAAATAGATATCATATAGACTAATGTCTCTCTCTCTTTCTTTTTTATTGCATTTGATTGGTGCATTCTAAACCACATGCAAACCTTAACCAATTGACATAGCTTTGAGCTCTCTAGCCTCTGCAGTACAGGGGGCCACACTGGAAGGAGGCTGAGATGGTCTTGGAATGAGTCAATCAGCAGTGTCCCTTAAGAGTGAGAAAATGCAGGTTTCCTCAGGTCTTACCTCAGATCTTAGCATCCTCTTTATTTTTTAAAAAAGTTTTGTATATTATTTTTATTTTATGTGTGTGACTGCATTGCCTGCATATGTATATTGCACTCATGTCCTGCAATGCCCATGGAGGTCAGAAGAAGGCATCAGATCCCCTGGAACTGGACATATGGACAGTTGTTAACCACCATGTGAGTGCTGGGAACCAAACCCAGGTCCTCTGTAAGAGCAACCAGTGCTCTTAACTACTGAGCCATCTCTCTAGGCCCATCCTCTTACTTTTGATCAGTTCAGTAAATAAAGGTATATTTTTATTTTTAGCTGGCACTTGATTTGTTGATTTTTTTATTGAATTCTAATATTTTTAGTGTTCATTTTCTGTATTTTAATATAGGTACACCTATTTTTGCCTGTTGAGTTGTTAGATTTTCAGTACGTTTATCTTTTTGAAAAATAGTCATGCAAAGTTTAAACTTTTAAAACAAATTTTATTAATTTTTAAATGTGTATCAGTATTTCACCTGCATGTATTAAGTGCAGCATTTTCATGCAGTGCCCATGGAGGTCAGAAGACAGCATCATATCTCCTGGAATTGGAGTTATGGGTGGTTGTTAGCTGCCATGTGATTGCTGGAACCAAATCCAGGTCTACTGCAAGAGCAGTCAGTGCTCTTAACCTCTGAGCCATCTCTCTAGTCCCCAAAGTTTAAAATTTTTAATTGTTGTAAGCATTTTATTTTTTTTCTGTTATGTCTATTGCTTTTAGAATTTAATTTTAAAAGTTCTTTTCTACTTTGTGATTATATAAAAATTTCATAATTTTAGTGTACATTTTGGCTTTATTTTTGGCAGGAATGACCTTTTTGGGCTGATTCTTTAAACTTTCATGACTCTTCCTT
The DNA here is from genome assembly GCF_000622305.1 of Nannospalax galili. Taxonomy (NCBI): domain Eukaryota; kingdom Metazoa; phylum Chordata; class Mammalia; order Rodentia; family Spalacidae; genus Nannospalax; species Nannospalax galili. Next base: position 2,523,705 of record NW_008343973.1, on the reverse strand, counting down.
GCCCCTGACCCAAGGAACTGTGTGTGTGTGTGTGTGTGTGTGTGTGTGTGTGTGTTGTGAAAATATCATTGAAAATGGCAAATATGGTAGAAAGCTGCAAATTATCCTTTTTGTGTTGCCAACAGCAGATGGGGTCAGATTGGTAAGATCTGTTTATGGTTTTGTGTGCTGTTCTGGGTCAGAAAGGGGAAATCCTTTGATAAGACAAGTTATTTTTCCCTTTCTTATTTCTGGCTGGATCTACTGTTTAAATAAATAGTAAGTTTCTTTGTTTGAAAGAACAACTCTGAGAGAAATCTTAAGGAACAGGTTCTCAGAATACATCTCACTCCTGTTTTCAACCAATGCCAAGTGTCCAGCTGCCTTCATTTAGGCACTACCATACTGTGACAGCTCTTTTCTGTAATTTTTACATTAAATCATTATCTGTTTTGTGTTTGGGTCATAATATGGACCAGGATCACAATTTCATATTTTCCAACTGGTGAGTCAGTTGTCATCACAGTCATCTCTCCATATCATTGGGGATTGATTCCAGGACTCCAGGAGATATTAAAGTTCATGGGTGTGCAAGTTCCTATATAAATGGGATATATGTCTCTATATACATATATGTCTCTCTCTCTATATATATATGACATAGTATTTGCACACAACCCATGCATATCCTCCCATGTGCTCTAAGTTATCACTAGGTGATTCATTGTAATATAAATGCTATGGAAATAGTGCTAGACTATTGTTCAGAGAATAAAATTTATACATGTTCAATATAGATGTGTTTTTTTTCCATATATTTTCAAGCCACAGTTGGTTGAATCCTCAGCCTAGGGATGCATGGTATCATCCATATTGGGAAGATCTGTTTCTCTCTGAATGGTTGATGATTCTATTTATCATATGCCATCATAGTTGACCTGAGTAGTGTGAAGTGCATTAACCTTTCTATTTCTGCATCAGTTTCATACTGTAGCATTCCTATTTTCAAAATGTATCCTGGTTATACTAATAGGTGATCTCATGCCAATGTATGGCAGAGAATTTTGGGTCAAGATTTCAAAAATCCTATTGCTATTTTGATTGAAAATTAACCAAAATTGTGGATAAATCCAAACATATTTCATGTGTCCCCATCCAGGAGCAAGGGAGGTGGTGACCACTAATGGTGCAGTGGGCTGAGAAAGCTCAGCGCCAGCTCTGTGGGCATTTACCCTACGGGGCCTGCAGTAATCGCCCTAACTTTCAGCTTCTTTACTCCTAACTTGAAAAGAAATGTTGGAGTCACTGTAAGGTTTGTGGTGAACGTTAACGCCTGGGTGTGGGTAATAGCACAGACTAGGCACAAGGTTCAGGCTGAACGTGCAGAAGCAGCCCATTCTGGGAGGAGGCCCAATGAATCCACACAGTGACTTCCATGTCTTCCATCGTTTGGACAATGAACAAGTTTTGATGACTTCTTTCCTTGGTATCTTATTTCTTGTTGCTATTATCTGTCTAATGGCAGAGGAAAAAACCACACTTGCATCCCACTGCTCTTCCTATTACTGAAGAGCACATACTTGAACATTCTTATTTTGAAAGAATGAATACAGAATATCACATAATTGAATGAAAAATTGGATGTATAGTGTTAAATGTTTGACAAATTGGGTGCTGGAGAGATGGCTCAGAGGTTAAGAGCACTGGCTACTCTTACAGAGGACCTGAGTTTGATTCCCAGCACCTACATGGCAGCTAAAAACTGTAACTCCAGTTCCAGGGATCTGACACCCTCTTTTGTCTTCCGCGGGTACTGCGCAACATGGGTGCACTCACATACATGCAGGCATAACCCTCATATACAGTAAATATCAAAAAAAATTTAAAAAGTTGACCAATTGGATTACGTCTTTAAAAAATTTAGGTTTAGGGGCTGGAGAGATGGCTCAGCGGTTAAGAGCTCTGACTGCTCTTGCAGAGGACCCCAGCACCCACATGGCGGCTATGAACTGTCCTTAACTCCAATTCCAGGGAAATCTGAAGCCCTGTTCTGACCTCCACGGCACTGCATGACATGGGTGCACTCACATACATGCAAGCAATACATTCATACACATGAAATAAAAATAATAAAATATTTAAAAAAATTTAGGTTTAGAACATCATAGTCCTAAAGTAAACTGGCATGATAGCACTGTACAGATTCTAACAGCCTGGTCAAAACTTGCTTTTCCATTTGGAGCCTGATTTCTGCATTAGGCATGAAGTTCTCTGAGGGCCAATGCCAAGTCTCCTCTGCTGTCCTGAGTTTATGATGTGCCTGTCACCAACCTGTGTTCAATACTTATGTACTGTATGAACAAATGAATGGCTTTAGCTGATTAGTTCTTAAAAGCACGCACTTTGCTCTTGAGCCAAACTCTTATAATCCCCAGCCATGTCCAGCTCCTTGCTCTTTCCTGAATATTCAGGACATTTATTCCTCTGTGACGTTTCACATGATATTGATTCTACGTGTCAAGTTTTTCCATTTTTCTTTCAACTGGAATTTTTTTTTTACCAAAACAATATTCAACAAGGATCCTTTCTAGAAGTTTCACTGTGAGTCTTGTCCTTACCTGTGCTCTTGTGAGTTTATATCTATCCTTACTATAACCCACATTAACCTGGACTTCTTATATGTGGACACACATGTGTTTTTCCATGTAGACTTTGCCCAGCATGGTTTGGGGGCACGCGTGCAGAAGAAATGTACGAGGCTCACTTCTACTCTTCGGTTAAGGAGGACAATGGGACACATCTACTCCATTCCACTCTTTCATGTTCTCCTCTAGCCTTTTAATGACCAGGACAGAACTCTTTATGCATAGTCAAAGCCTCTCCACAATTCTTCCTAGGACACGACAGCGGGAAGGAAGGCCATCTCATGGTTCAGGATCACACTCTTGTTGAAAACCCCACACTAAAGAATTTTTAGAAGCAAAATTTAAAACCTTTATTATTTATTATTGGTATGTGTGTGTGTGTGTGTGTGTGTGTGTGTGTGTGTGATGTGTGAGAGCACATGCCACAGAGTATGTGTAGAGATCAGACAGCAACTTGTGAAGTTGATTCTCTCCTTCCACCTTTACATGGGTTTTAAATAGAACTCAAGTTCGCAGGCTCATTTACCTGCTGAAGTATCTAACCATGCCCACAAAAGTAGTATTTTCAGGCCTTCTTTAAATTTGAAGAAGTTAATTTGTGCATTGGAAGAGTGTGGCCAACTATAAGAAGATGAAATTTTTTGAAAGGGTGAGCAAAGGAACAGAAGCATCACATGCGGCCTCGAAGCGTATAGTAGGTTGTCTGCTTTGGCATCTTAATGGAATCCGAGGATAAGTGTCCTTATGAATCCTAGAGTCTCTTTGAAGATCAAGTTATGAAAACAGGAGCATTTCATTTCCTGATGTGTTCCGATGCAGATCAGCCCGCTCATTAAATATAACTCCAGTTTCCTGGACAAGGTTTTAGGGACAAGAGAATCTAGCATATCATTTTATTAATTTTAAAAGCATTTAATTTTTCCAAATAGTAGTGAAGAAATAGTTTAAGGAGGTCAATAGAAAAAAATATCTCTGCAGCAAATGTTAGCTGGATTATTGTCCGCACACAGAGAATGAACAGAGCAGGTCCCATAGGTGAGAGCACTGGGAAGGGAAAGCATTTGAGGAGGCAGTGATTGATGGCAGTTATAGACGAGAAGTTTGCTCAAAGGTCCCTGAGAGGGTCTTAGGTTGGCAGACTATTCAGGGCACTGCAGGTGGAAGGACAGAGACTTTAGGAAAGACAGTAAAACATATGAACAGGTTAGCATTCTCAACTTCCATCAAGATTGGACTAATAAGCCCACAAAAGACCCAGGTGTGGTTTAAACATATGTAACCCACCAGAAGAAGACAGGAAAATCAGCAGCACATACATCTTTATTATAATAACAATGAAGTGTATTACACAGACTGTGGGGCTCACTGCCAGATCTCAAATGTTGGTCTCACCTCTTTCTTGAACAAATTACTGAATCTTTCTTTTCATTTCCTTCTGGGACTACGAAGTCAGAACTACAACAATGAATAAATAAGTTAGCATTTTTAAAACACTGAGCTCATATATTGCCTTCATCATTGTATGACATCATCATCATCATCATCATCATCCCATCATGATGTAACATGGCTTAAATAGATGACACATAATACCACTAATGTGTCTTTGATCCCAGTGTACAGTCATGATTGTATGAAGATGCTACACATCCAGAAATGTGACCCTGAGCTCTTAGTCTGCAACTATGCTATGAACTTTGGCACTGTGGGCTCTAAATTTTGCTAGTGTTTAAATGCTGAAAATATGATACAATGAGATAAAAGGTGGTTTTATGCATTTAACATTTTACATTTATTTCTCTATTTCTCTCTCTTTATCTCTCTCTCTCTCCTCTCTCTCTTCTTTCTGTCTTTTGGGTGTGCATGTGTATGCAGGGACATATGCATGTAGAGGTCAGAGGTCAATGCTGGGTGTCTTTCTTAATCACCTTCCACTTTGTCCTTTGAGATGGGGTCTTTTTCCCTGGCCTGCATGCAGCTCACTGATTGGTTATAGTGGCTGGGCGG